>NW_026852998.1:0-125000 GCF_026571515.1 Ruditapes philippinarum
TTATCCTTTTTTCCGTGTTTAAAGCGTATACAAACTTTGTTAAAAATAATTTGTAGATAAAAAAACTCCTGGATGCAATAAATTTCCATTACTTTTCAAATCAAAAAATATGGCTAAAGAAAGTTTATTTAAGATTGAACAATAATTTTGAACAAATAAAAAATTTTAATTTAAGCATTGGGCCACCAAATCACCTTAAATTTAAACTTTTTCATTTGTATAATTTTTTTGCTTTAAAGAACAATAGAGAAAAAAACAGGCAAACAGAATAAAATTTTAGTTTGCATGAATTATATTATAAAAAATTACTATTTTGGATTTATTGTCAAAAAATTATGTCAACAAACTTGAAAAAACATCAGTAAAATATCACTTTTAAAATCACGTAAAATCCCCGTTTTTTGTTATTTAAATTGCAAAAAAAGAATAGATGTTTCATGTTGTTGAGGATGTAATTATGTACAATTACAGACGGTCTATGTCTCACAAATTAAAGGATAGATGTTCATATACAATTCATTAGAAACTCACATACTTTAATTGACAGATTAACATTGATAAAATTGAAAAATGAAAAATTTTCTGTAATATCATACCTTTACTTTATTATAATACCCCTTTTCAATGAATTATTTGAGAAATATTGATTAAATAATTTGCAAATTTTTCATTTCCATTATTTCACTGTACACAATAATTTTTGTCTTTAATGCAGTGAAACATATTTGTTCCGTATTTGGCTTGGGTCTTTCCGGACTACTTCTTCTAAATGCAGCCTACACAAAGATAAAATTGGAAGTCTTTTTGAATGGAAAGGTAAAAAATGTACACAATTATCAAAATTTAAGTGTTTCTATCAAATATAGGTTTTTTTCATAGTGGTTTTAAAAAATTATCTATTTCACTCGTGACTACCACCATCTCGTGGAATATTTATTTTTCAAAACTCGATGAAAATAAATCCTTAATTTATAGAAAAAAGAATTGAAATCTTTATTTATTTATTCATTTTAGATTAAGAAATATATTATATTACTATTACATATTATTTTTAAAATAAATCTCTTTAGAAGGTCTTTTATTCCTCAAGGCCCTCAAACCAACTTGAAAGAAGTCAGAATCTTACAAAAGATAATTAATTTTTTGAAATACCATAAAAAACTAAGTACGCCATCGTCAATTGATACGCTATAAATAAACCACAGTACCAGCTCGAATTCGCTATTCCTTTCATTATCTGTTTACATCAATATTGACAAAAGGGCTGTCGCTCTTCTGATTAAAGTAGTATTAAATATTGCCTAAAATCTTTACTACCAAAGCAAATTACTTATTTTTTAACCGTTGCGTAATAGCCGTAGTCGTTGAGTTTGGCTTCGTCAGTGTAGAAGACCGTGGTTCGATTCTTGGGAAAGCATTTTTTCTTTTTTTTTATTTTTTTTTTAGATATTTTCAAAGAACTGGATTATTCTTCGTGAATTTATTTTACACAATTCTACATTGGGAAATTTGGTTTAACACACATCTCGCTTTACAAGTAAAATGAGAACAGAGTCGTAATTATGTTGAAAATGTGGAATGTAAGAATTTTTAATATAAATATACATGAGATAGCCGAAAATTGTTAAAAAATGTACAAACTGAAATAGAATTAAATTTGACAATACTTTTCAATTGTTTGATGACGGTTTAAATTAACATTTAATTTTGCTAAATCGTTATAAGTTTTAACTTTAAATTTTGTACAAAAAATTTAATAATTACAGGTTTATAAAAGTTTTCTGAATGTAAAAACATACAGCATAAAGAATCATTTAAAATTCCAGATTTTTTAACTCGAAAAGACAATGACTCTTTCATACATGTCATAATCGAACTTCTAACCACAACGCTACTCGGATTTACGTGCCTTATCCATTTAATTTTTTTAATTGCAGCAAGAAATGCAAAAAGTTAACTGAATAACTTGCACAACCCATTATTCTATAATGTTTGACCGATTAATGTAAACGTTATCTTTGTTCGACTTTTTTTATATGTGACGTCATAGCGAAAACAATATGTAACAGGCACAGAAACCTTGAGAAACTAATGTATTCGAATTAATACGGACAGTCTTTATTATTTTTTCAATTATTCCATTCTTTTTAAAGAATCGTTTCCTTTTGTGCATTAAAACCTGGAAATTTTTCTTTAAATAAAATCAGCTATTTTATTTACGAATTTTGTGGTTATCTTAACTATTTTGTATTCCGCGTATTGATCCATGATTGTTTTCAACGTTTTAGTGATTTTAATTTAATAAATAAAGTAGGGTAATATAAAGGAAGTGACACATTTTGCAGAATGGATATAGAGTTTGATTTATTGGATTGTAGTTTAATTATTTTTACTTTTCGTTGGGAAAAATTAAGCGATGGATTGTCGTGTGTGTTATTTACCCCGTGTATGATTTGTAATGAAATAGTATTAAAAATCTTTCTTTTAAAGGTCAAAAATATGATATAAGTATTTCGTTAATCGTTTAATGCTCAGTTCTGCAGTCTTAAATCATTACCTGGCGGCATTTTTTGTAATGAAGTGCCTTTTTTTTTTAATTATTTTTTCATATTTAATTATCACAGTGAATCATTAACTATATTTATATAGTACACTTTATAACTCTTAACTTGCCGGAACCAAAGTTGATCAGCTTTGCTACAATCAAGTAAATGAAGTTAGAGCTTAGGTCAGCCTGGCATCCTTGCGTCTCAGCTCTCAGCTAACTTTTGGCACAGGGCGGGCAGGGAACAAATTTTTAAAAAAGTTTTTCAGCACTACTTTCCAGTTTTCTTGAATTTTTGGCATCATTTAAACATGGTCCATCCGTGGGAAATTCGTTTCCAGGTTTGTGCTTATCACTTTCAGTTAAAATTTTCGCATTTGGTCAAATGGTTTTAGGAAAATTTCGTAATATCACCACCGTTCTTTGGTTTTGACATACAGTATTGCAGGGGTCATATGCCGTGGGGAATTCGATTTAGGTTTTTCGTCATCCACTTTCCTTTTACCAAGTTAAAATTTTCCAAATTAATGGTCAATGGTAAATTTTTCGTAACAATGAATATCTTGGTATACAAATGCAACCCGGCGCCCTTCTCGGTCTTTTGTCCCATTTTTGTATTTTCATTTTTAAAATTTCAGATGTAAACATCATATGATTGTCTCTGTTCTTTCAAACAGCTAACGGGAAATTTTCAGTTTTGAAATTTAAAATGTAATTATCTGCAAGTAATATAATTATGTTACTGTGTTTTACCTTTAAAGACCGACTGGCAATTTATTTATATCTTTTTCACAGTTTACACCTAAATTTGTTTTCTTCTATGAAAAAAGGGAAATATTGTTCAAGTCAAGCACCCTTTTTTTAAAAAAAAAATGATACCCGTTCATATACGGATATTACCATTTTTAATTGAAATTTAACTTTTGAGTTTTTTTAAACGGACAGATTGTAACATATTTCTGTATATTTTTTTTCAAGATTCGTTGGTTGGATAAATGCATATGGTCATTATTATGAGACATAGAGGATTTTATTTGGACTTTTCAATCTCATGAGACCGTTCGATAAAAACGTAATTGAAAACGGATGTAACTCTTTGGTTTTAAAAAGCAGAACACCGCCTTTCTCTTTGGAATGAAAAGTTGTATCGGATTACAGGCGATGATAGTAATCAAGTGGAATATTAACTGTTTCGTTTGAAATGCTCTCTCTGAAAACATGTGTGAACAAAACGGTCTATTCAGTTTTCCCTAACAAATGAATTAATGAAACAGTACGGAAAATGTTAATGTTGAAAATTAAAAATTTGAAAAATGTATCGAAATCACACCATATTAATTTCCAGGCGCGTAGCTAGGCCTATAAAGAATGTGGATTCCAAAAATAATCGGGGGGTTTCGGGGCATGCCCCCCCCCCCCCCCCTGAAAATTTTGAAAATAAATGGATGCAATTTGGTGCGTTTGGGGGCTCCGGAGAGCTTTCTTGACAACGAAAAATCCATTTATTTTAGCATAAAAATGGAGATGAATAGCTTTTATCTTTCCTTTATTTAACTAGTCTACATTAGAATCGGTTCACAGACATGGTCAAACATGTCATTACTCAAACAAACAGACCGAAACAAACAAACACTAGGCATACATAGTAACATTTTTAGTTTATAATTACCTCTTTTCTATCGCTGATTCTGCTGATGACTTCTTTAGAACTCGATGTAAACATTTGTTTTACATTTCGAAAAATACGGCGCGTGCAAACTTCCGACTTTGAAGAGCTGCAAAGGCCGACAACTTTTTCAAAAAAATACTACGGTATGGTGTACGATTTAGGCTATATGATTTATAAAGTATTCAGTGTGGTAATTATCAGATCTGGCGAACGCGGCTGAATTTCAAACCACATTTTTTTTACTAAAAAAATTTTTTTGGTCAAAATAATGTGGATTCAGCTGCGTACTCGCGTATAGGCAGCTACGCGCCTGATTTCTTTCGTTTGTTGATGTTTAAATACGGTGAAGTAAATTGCACCTCTTTTGAAACAAGGTGCTTAAATGGAACTCGGTGCGTACAAGCAGATTTGGCCTGCAGTGATGTGTATGATTTTTGTAACAATGATTTCCATAATTGTAAAAGAAGCTCGGGCAGCACTACAAACAAACGTTATGAACGAAGAGGTCCAACATCTGTACGAGGAATAATATTGGTTTTAAAATGTTTAAAATGTGCTATTTTAAATTTCCCGTTTTTATTTTGGTGCCGTAAGCGACCCTTTGGGGGATCGATTTGTACAGAAGTTTTTGTGTTGGGAAAAACCCAAAGGGGAGAAGGCGTTCCCAATGAACGATTACATGTTTGAAATTTTCAAAACCATTAAAAAATAATGAAATTTTTAAGAATCCACCCCCCGTTTCAAGCTTTGGGCATTGTATCATAATCTCAAGGGGGAAAGGTAACCCCGTTCCGAGAGGAAAAAAGTTTTTCCCTTGAATAAACCACCACCCCTTTTTATACATCGAAAAAACGGACGATGATAGAAAATTTTACAATGAAAATTAACCCCCACCACTCTTCGGTGCATATGATAGGAGGGGTCCAATTTTATGTTTCTAACTTAAAACAAAAAATTGGGCTTTTAGAGAAGGTGGGATAGCAGAAACTGAAATCCAT
Source organism: Ruditapes philippinarum (assembly GCF_026571515.1). Lineage (NCBI taxonomy): Eukaryota > Metazoa > Mollusca > Bivalvia > Venerida > Veneridae > Ruditapes > Ruditapes philippinarum. The sequence goes on from NW_026852998.1 coordinate 5,213, forward strand.
TCATTAATTAGTTAAACATTTGAACTTCTAGTATGCTCTAATAAGTCTTGCCATTGAAAGTGCCTTCATCTCAGATTAGTATAGCACATATTTACAAAATGTATCTATAGAATTATGCAAAGAGATCAACGTATCCTTGTGCCCCTCGTATCCTATTTGATCCTTTAGAATAATGACTTAGTTAATTTTGTATGTCGGCGTGGTATTCGCGTGCACGGTTTAATTATTAGAAGTTTTAGTCATGATACAAAATATTATTTCATTAAGCTGTGAATGATGCGCATGTATATTGTATCTCTTCGAACGACATAGTAGCGTAGCAACAAAGCTAGGCATGCAGTTACTAACTTTTAGAATCTACTATATGTTTCATTTGCATTTGTTCAAAATATATTGAAACATGTCTGATCGGTATTTTCTTTGATTGTATTTACATTTTACATGCCATTTTCACTTGTCAAAACGAGATAATACAGAAATCACAGCACCCTTTGTATACTTTTCCATTTTTAGCTCGACTTTTTTTTTTTTTTTTTTTTTAAAGTAGAGGTATTGCTATAGTCGCGGCGGCGTTGCCGTTGCCGTCCGCAAACTTGTACCTGGATCATAACTTTTTTATTTCTTGGTGTATTGTCTTCATACATGGCCACAACAACCCTTGGGACAAGACCTTTCAGTAGACCACACTAACCTTGACCTTCATCCATAAATGACATTGACCTTTAAGGTTAAAAGTCCAAATTTTGCTAGTTGCTTGTTCATGCTGTTATTGGCTGTAACTTTGTTATTTTTGAATGGATTGTCTTCAAACTTGAACATAATAATCTTCAAGGATATCCCTTAAAAATAACCCGACAGACCTTGACCTTCACTCATAAATGACCTTGACTTTGAAGGTCAAATTATTGAAATTTTCATGTTCTTGGCTATTATTGGCTGTAACTTTGTTATTTATGAATGGAAAGTCTTCAAACTTGAACATAATAATCTTCAAGGATAACTCTTAAAAATAACCCGACAGACCTTGACCTTCACTCATTAATGACATTGTCTTTGAAGGTCAAATTGAAATTTTCATTGTTTTGGCTGTAACTGACTGTAACTTTGCTATTATTGAAGGGATCAACTTCATATTATAACAGAACATTCTTAAGGACCAGACCTGTTTATCAAACCCAAATTTGATTGGGCTCTTTAATGACCTTGACCTTGAAGGTTAAATTACTGAATTTTCTCAGATTTGTGCATTAAATGACCATAATTAAATATTTTATTGGTGTGTGTGTGTGTGTATATATATATATATATATATATATATATATATATATATATATATATATATATAATATATATATATATATATATATATATATATATATATATATATGTATATATACATATCTATCATCATCATCATCATCATCATCATCAACAACAACAACAACAACAACAACAACAACAGTGTTGCTATTTATAGAATTGCGTGTTGCTATTTAAAGAATTGCGTGTTGCTATTTATAGAAATTGCGTGTTGCTATTTATAGAAATTGCGTGGTGCTATTTATAGAAATTGCGTGGTGCTATTTATAGAATTGTGCTATTTATAGAATTGCGTGTTTCTATTTTTAGAATTGTGTGTTGCTATTTTTAGAATTGCGTGTTGCTATTTTAGAATTGCGTGTTGCTATTTATAGAAATTGCGTGTTGCTATTTATAGAATTGCGCTATTTATAGAATTGAGTGTTACTATTTATAGACTTGCGTGTTACTATTTATAGAATTGTGCTATTTATAGAATTGCGTGTTTCTATTTATAGAATTGCTTGTTTCTATTTATATATATATATATACAAAATAGACAAACAAAACTAATGTGACAAGACAGGCCAACTAAATTTATAAAAAGGAAACGTTAAGATATGTTCAAACCTTTCTATGTTTACTTTTAGAAAAAGTAAAAAGTTGAGCGTTGCCCCCGCCCGGCGGTGGCTCTTGTTATTTTGAAATAATATATTGAATTAATATGACAATCATTCCTATTTTATAGACATAATTTCTGAAGTATATGTAACTGAAAAGTTTGTATTTAGTATAGTTTATATCAACTAGATACCAGTTTTTAAGATTTTTTATTGTTTACAATATATTATAGCTATATAATGTACATGTACAAATACACAAAATTGTGTGTATTTATATAGATTTTGCTTTTTGACAGTGCTATTTTTATACTTGTAGTAAAATATGAAAAACACGTTGCTTTGCATTTATTTTTTTAATAAAAAGTATTCAAAATAAATAAACAGATCTAAAAACGGTATTATTTATGTAAACGAACTTATTGATCAAATTTAGAAAAACAAGTTGTATATATATGTAACCATATAATTCATATAATTTATAGTTCCGGTACTTTATTACTAAATATGTTCAATTACTTGGTACATGTATCTTCAACAGCGTTTCAGACACTGTGAAAAGCTGTGGTAAAGCTCATGCCCGAACTTTAATGGAATTTATTGCTATAAGTTTCATAAAAATATAATATACGTATCCCAATAACTTGCTTATGGTTTGTCAGGTGCATGTACGCACATCGGCAATGTTTTTTGAAGTCTTGATAAAACCTGCACTTTTGTATGATTTACACTTCAAGCGCATTTAAATATGTCTATTGCCTGGCAAACACGTCGTATCGAGGCATTTTCAAATATATTATAATTAATAGTTCAGTCAGTCTGGGGAAAAATACTTCAGAATTAAATATGGTAGAGTTATTAAGATAACTGTCTTATTAAGATGTTAAGACATCTTTTTAAAACATTATTTACTTTTTTTGTTTACAATGTCAATTCATTAGAAGGAAATACTTAATCAGATGAAGCAAAAGTACATAATATTTTACACATGATAAGCGCTATCTTATCTGCCCAACTAGGAAGGTGCACGTGTCGCAATTTTATCTTGTTGATAGTTGTGAAATGGTATTATAACCTTTTACCCCGTGAGTATATTGCGAAAAATGGCCGTTTTCATTGAAAAGCCTCCTGTAATAAGTTCAAACTGCTATGAAAGTATGAAAAATGCTTCAATACTCATGAAACTTGGCACAAATGTTGACTAGACCATAGCCTGTGTAACAGCATGCTCAATCGTAAATTTCATGTTACCTAGCAACGGGGGGACGTCTCAAAATTGCCAAAAATCACTATTTTGCATTGTTGTTTTTTTCATCAAAACTGATTTCAAAGTGCTGCAACTTCTCAATGAATTGAGATAGAGTAAAAGGCTTTTCAGTGTCGCTTACTAGTTACCCTAAGATCGACCTGATGCCATTTTTAGCCTGTCACATGTCCAAAATTTCTTGGCGATGAGGGGGACTACCGCCCCCCTGCAAACCCCCCTCCCAAACAGAAGGGGGCACATCCTCCTTCTGGCAACACCCTAATGTAACATTTGGATGGGGGGCGGCGCCGAAAAAGTGGTCAATTTTTTAACAACATTTTTCAAACGAAAAACAGTGTTTGGGGCCTAACACAGGGCATTTTTTCACTGTTTGAGGAACAGATTCGAAAGTGTGTCTATAAGCTTAAAGCTTCCTACATAATCGAACTAAAATAAATTCTGTATAAGCCAATGGAGAGTTATGGAAGATTTTAAGTTTTTTAGTACTCGAATTGTCATATCATACTAATATAAAATTGAATCATTGTAATACATTATTACTCGTATAATATTGGCAAGAAAAAAATAGGCAGAAATATATGATATATTATATCACGGATTTATATTACTTTAATTATTATTTGTAATAAAAATCCATGATTATATATAAGTATATTATGTACTTTTTGTCAAAGTACAATGTATGTGTTTTAGTTAATACAATGCCATGTCTATCGAGATCATTCTAAACTATTCCTTTTTCTCCGTGAAAACACACGTGTATTTGTTGTATAAGCATACAAATGGATTGATTATTTTGTAGAAATGTTTGGTTTACAGACTTTGATTTCGATACATCTTTGATTAAATAACTACTTTGAAACACTACACATTGGTTTTCAATTGATTAACTGCCAATTTGACACCAAATTTTAAGACTAATCTAGTTAGTAGTTGCTAGCCCGTACATATTATTATGTCCCAAGTTACACTAACTCAATACTGTGAAAAATGTAAAACCGACGTTTATGTACATTCTCAATGCATAAAAAATGATTAAATACCTCCTCTTCCTTCGTTAAGGCCACCATCACCCTTAATTATATGTCAAAGTCCAGTTCGGTGCCCCTTACGGTGGCCTGTGCCACAAAATATTATATTTGGTTGCTGTGTTTCATGACCGTCTCAAAAGGCGTGTCCATGCCGTCCTGATAAGTTTTTATCTTAGAACATCAGCCATCAGCCTGTTTTATGAAGACTGGGAATTTTTATCTCATTACCATATCAAGTAAAATAAAAAAAATGAACGGACCTGCTGGATAATTTGTCATACATTGGCACCGTTTTTTTTTTAACGCAAGTCAAGAACGCCATCAACTCCAAGGCGGTTACGGAATTGGACATTTAAAATTATATAAGATGGCCTTGCTGTCCATAAAACATGACGTAGCTCGGGTATTTCTCTTAATCCTGCTAGCTCTTGATCATGCTTATGAGCACAAAACAACACCCGGGTCAATGTGTGACGGATGTGTTTTTTTTGTTGTTATTGTTATAGCTTAAAAGTTGACATACTTGTCAACAAAGTCCATATTATCGTTTAGGCTTAAACAAAACAAGAGTAAAACGTTCGATATTCACCACCATGAACAACAATGTTACTGCCAAAATAGGTTATAAAAACATGTTTTTACATGCACACTTGTTTTTATAAGTACAATACTTTTTATGAAATGTGATGTGATTACGAATAATTCAGTACAAAGTTATTGCCAATAAGGTTATGGTTAAGACTAATCATTCGAAGCAACAAACATGATAAACAGAATAGATACTTTCTTTGCTGTAAGAAATTTTCCCAAAAAAGCAATTTTCTGAACATAAAGAGCAAATATCTTAAGTCTGGAATAATGTTTTCCATATTATATAAGTTACATGTACACGATGGCAAACATGCTGAGCCTACCTATCCCAATTTAGTTATTTTGTTTTAGTAGGCGGTATGTTTCTTTTCCTGTCTTGAGTTTTATTCATAAACAAACTTATATAACTTCAAACGTTGTTCTGCGATAGATCGTTGTATTTATATTAGATTTTCCTGGTGGGTGGAGTATTTTAGTTATGGTTGTTATTGTTACTAGGCTGTCAATCTTTCCAGGACAATGTTCAACATCAACTTCATATGAAAGCTTTACCTTTACCTTTTTATCAAAAGCCTTTTGTCAAATAGAGAGATATTTGAAATCTTATAATGTATGTAATTAATACCCATTATCCACCCAGGATTTCAAAATGCACGGGGCTTGCAAAGCACAAAACAACATACCCTTTATAAACCCCCATAACTATCATTTACTGTTGAAGGTAAAAGATTTCAAAAAAACTTGACACACTAAAAAAACATGAAAACAAATATTGTGGTTTCAATCACTCTCCTATTGAATAATGAATAATCAAATGGGACAGTGAAGTTACCGTAAATAGATCTGACTAAGATGTCTAAAGGGTTGTGGATAGATACGTTTTTGTATTTTTTGATCGCAGATCAGGAAATACAATTCTGACATTCAGTCTCTGGCACAGAACTTCACGACAAACCTAACAACAAGTAGTTGTCAAAACAGCTTAAAACTTGCGATGTAAAAGAAAAAAATATTTTTATTTTGTTATAAGTATCCATCAAATTACAGTCTTGTCAATAAATGCACAATCACAAATTACGCGGATGAATATCATTTTAATCAATGAAAATGCTATTTTAGCGATGTCGATTACCGAATACTTCAGAGCTTATTCAATGTGGCCATACCACGTGACTTTTCGGGTACGGAACACGCCGATTTTTCACCCGATTCAGGTATGTTTTTTATTCATAACTTATTTATTACTCAACCGATTTTGATCAGATAAGGCGCAGAGTACCCGTAATTATATCAGTTATCCACGGTATATCAAAATTCTGAAAACCCCTGAATGGTTTTTGAGAACATTCGAGTACAGTTTTCTTTTCATAGCCTGGGCCGAGGGGAACGGTACACACTCATTTGTCATAACAAGCAATTTCTAGCAAGTCATATGTTTTTTTACACTATTTCATAGAAAAATACATGTTAAATCTGATATATTTACTATGTCCAATGTATCGAGTGAATGCAGTGATGTCTTAGCATATTTTCATAAAGTTATGTTGAAATGGTACGGAACACACTGTTGGTACACACACAATTTCTGTCTCTGAAACAATTCTAAAATGAAAAATATAAAAAAAAATTTGAATTATAATGTGAGGATTTTTTTCATAGTTATACATTTTATTAATTTAAACGATAACCCAGGGACCTGTTTTGCAAAGTATCATTATGCCTACAGTTTGATGTGAACAGGATTATTCAAAAAATAAAAGAACATTTTGAGAGTATGTTGCGCAAAATTCGATTTTGTATGTTGAGCAATTAATATTTGGCTATAGAATGTTAAAATTTTAGGGAGGGATACGGAAGACATTCAAAAAAAAATTTTTTTTTATTTTCATTTGAAACAATTAGGTATATTCGTTTGGATTATAAAACGAATTGTGAAATTCATGGACATCTGTTATGTGCGATTATTATTTAATTTAATTTGTTTGTTCGAATATATAAATGACTGTCTAAACGTTGTATGAATACATAAACAAACAAGTTGGAAATATATGTTCCTTGCAACATGTTGTTAAAATAATCGAATTTGGAGAAAAAACGCTGGTTTTGATGTAAGTGGATCACGGAAAGTTTAAAGTTTTTTGCGGCCACATGATATTTGGTATGAATAATCTGCCAGGGTCCCAAACTAACTGCATGTATCTAAATTATCAAATTATCTACATATAGACAAATATATTTCGCAGTTTTATATGCAATCAAAATTAATAATTTGAAGAACCCATATGGGAACAAGGCCTGTTATATATCGTAACGTAGTTTATACAAGGTAACCTTGTTACATATATATGAAAGGATAAAAATGTTAGGAAATTTGGTAAAATTATGCCTATCTTGGACTTTCATTTCAAGATGCATTAAACACTCGAGTTCATGGATATGTGTGCTTGCGTGTTTGTGATAAAAATAAAATGATATTTTAATAATACCCATTTTATCAATCAAATGCTATGGATTTTGGAGGCTGCGTTCTGTTTTATATACTTCATGAAGTAGGTACGAGACCACAAGTGACTTCGATGTTTCGATTTTTTATGTGAGAAAGTTTTCTTACTTCCGTACAGAATGGCGGTCGTTTTACTCAGGTGCCTGTTCGTTCCTTTATTTATACCCAAAGGGGCACTTGTAAAACTCGAAAGTCGCCACATGATAATGTCAGTTTTATTAGGCGTGAAACCAAATCGAAAATGACATAATTACATGAATTAAAAGTTATTTTTAAAGCTTCATGCTTTAAACCTTAAAAATTTAAGCAATGGCGACTACAATTTTATTTGTTTGGGTCGTCAAACCAATATATATTGGTAGCGAAATTTCAGGCTCTGATATGCTTATTTGCAAAATAAGAAAGTAATCCGAACCCCTGGAAGCGGTTACTTACCTTTATATGTACTCTAACGCTGAAAAAATAAGGGGGGATCACTGTAATATGATTGTCAAATGACGGGCGCATTAATTTTCAAGCCTTCTCGGGAGAAGAAAAAGTAGTTCCCGATTGGTCAGATTTCAAATATTGTGTAATTCTTTACAAATATACATGTAATATTAAGCTCCATGATTATTTACATCAGTGTCAAACGAAATTAATAAGGGTTTCAAACCCTAATTTAGAATGATATGGTTTTCTTCAGACTGTTATCTTATAACTTCCCCGTGGTCGAGGGGTTACACGCTCATTTAGGAAGAGAGATGTCCTGAGTTCAAATCCTAGTTAAGGCAACTCATGTTTTTTGTTTTTGTTTTTAATTGTTTAAGCCAAATAAACAATGAATTACATATCACTATTGCAATAAGCCTTATAGCCAATTTACTAGTTATGACACTAGAAACAACATTGGTGGCACTATACAAAAACAAATTGGTTTACAATCTCACAGCCTTCACCTTTCTGACATTCTGAGACCCAAACAAATTCAGCGCCTTCTGTGATTTGATTTAATTAAACATGACCATGATATTGCAAAATTGTACCTTGTAGACTTGCTTATTAACAAAATATAAATATATATAAACTGTTATCAAGTTATGATACTTTTCAGCGATTTAGTTTATGACCTTGTTTTATTTTTTCAGGATGTATCTTACTTCACTTTAACTAAAAGAAATAAAAATAACAATAAACAACAATGAACATAGCATTATATAACAACATTTTCTTTCTATAGAGCGCAACTACCTGATTCTGTGAAGATCGAAGTGTTTAACATACCCTAGTTTATTTTAAATAGGACAATTACATGGAGGTTGTAAATGTTAAGCGTGATCTCTTGAAATATAGTGCACAAATACATATAAACATTACAAGTAAGCATTATGATACATTGCAAAACAGGTCCCTGGGTTCTCGTTTTAATTAATAAAATGTATAACTATGAAAAAAATCACTCCCATTATAATTGAAATTAAATTTTAATATATTTTATTTTAGAATTATTACAAGGACAGAAATTGTGTGTGTACCGTATCTTTTGAAATAACAGTGTGTTCCGTACCATTTCAACATAACTTTATGAAAATATGCTAAAACATCACTGCATTCACTTGATACATTGGATATAGTAAATATATCAGATTTAATATGTATTTTTCTATGAAATAGTGTCAAAAAACATATGACTTGCTAGAAATTGCTTGTTATGACAAATGAGTGTGTACCGTTCCCCTCGGCCCAGGCTATGAAAAGAAAACTGTACTCGAATGTTCTCAAAAACCATTCAAGGGTTTTCAGAATTTTGATATACCGTGGATAGCTGATATAATTACGGGTACTCTGCGCCTTATCTGATCAAAATCGGTTGAGTAATAAATAAGTTATGAATAAAAAACATACCTGAATCGGGTGAAAAATCGGCGTGTTCCGTACCCGAAAAGTCACGTGGTATGGCCACATTGTTATTACACAAATAAATCTGACTGTCGAGTAGTGGAATATATACATGTTGGACTTTTATGGCGAGAAGATTTTCACTTAATTTTTTTATATCAGTGTTTTGGCAATTTTTGATTTTTGGCAATTTTGAGACGTCCCCCCGTTGCCATGGAAACAGGAAATTTACCATTGAGCATGATGTTACAGAGGCTATGGTGTAGTCAACATTTGTGCCAAGTTTCATTAGTATTGAAGCATTTTTCATAGTTTCATAGCAGTTTGAACTTGTTACAGGAGGCTTTTCAATGAAAACGGCCATTTTTCGCAATATGCTCATGGGGTAAAAGGTTAAGGAAGTAGCCACGATATGCAAGGAAAAGTGCGGCTGTCATACAAAATGAACATAAATGATTTTTTGATGCAACTCTAGTCATGCAAAATTCCGTATGTATCAAACTAAAACTGTTATAGTAAAAAATCTAAACGCAGTCGCTGCATCTTGGTGCCATGTAAGATGAATTATAGTTTAGAAAAATAAACTTATACAGGAAAATACATACATATATACAGTACGATTTAGATTGCGAAGATCAGAAAATACCACAGAGCTTGTAGTCCTTTGATTGCTCTTGAAATTGATTGTATCATAAGATTTGTTTAAAATGAACTTTTGGTAAGACTGAAAACACTATGTCATCATTTAAGTCGCGTTAATGGTGTAATTATTGGTGTTACATTTCAGTTTTTTCATGTTTCAGTTAAAATTTCTACATGTTATTTTGCTTGATTTTAAATATTAAAATCATCTTTACTTTGTAACTCAAAATTTATTTTATCAACAAACAAAGAGCATTTAGAAAATGATGATTGTTTCAGACATACGCACAATTTAATGGACTATTATTGTTTTTTGCAGAAATTTGTAAAATGTTGTTCTGTTTTACGTAAATATCAAGAGATTTAAAATATTTTGTACAAAAACTTTGTTGTATAGTTGTATGGATAAAATATGCTAATTCTGACCAATTTTAACACAGGTCACATGAAAATATGCCAATACCGTGAAATAAGTGATGACGCGGAATTAGTGTTGTTGAGTATAAGACAATTTTCCTTCGTCCATCCGTATCGTGATACGTATTTATCATGGACAATGTATCGTAAGTGATACGTATCGTTTCATGTATATACGTATCGTTTCATGAACCCTGTTCGTGATACGTATAGTTTCATGAACCCTGTATCGCGATACGTATAGTTTCGTGGACCCTGTATCGCGATACGTATAGTTTCATGAACCCTGTATCGCGATACGTATAGTTTCATGAACCCTGTATCGCGATACGTATAGTTTCATGAACCCTGTATCGCGATACGTATCGTTTCATGAACCCTGTTCATATCGCGATACGTATAGTTTCGTGGGCCATGTATCGTGATACTTATTGTACCATTGACCCTGTATCGTGATACGTATTGTATCATGGACCCTGTATCGTGATATGTTTTGTACCAGGGACCCTGTATCGTGATACATATTGTTTCAAGAAAAAAAAAGGAAAAAAGATAGAAGATCATTTCTTTTTCAATACTAATCTTATTATTAAGGAGAGGCAAGGATTTTTCAAAAGTATATGAATATTTTTGTTATATTCCATTTCAAATATGAAATATTTACACAATACAATGATAAAGTTGAGAGTGTTATGCTTACATAATTTTTCAAAACATAGAGTACATGTCTCAAGTTTAGGAATATTTCATTTGATCTTTGATCTCATTATTTTTATTGTGACTTACATGTCATTTGATATGACCCTTGATTGGAAATAAAAGTTATTCCATTTTATTCTATTCTATGGTATAAATTGTTCTCAATTTAAAATCAATTTTTATTTGTTTGGGTCGTCAGACCAAACAAATAATGGTAGCGAAATTTCAGATTCTAATGCTGTTAATTGCAAATGCCGAAAGTAGTTCGCTTTTTTGACAAGTGTTAAACAACAGTTAGCGTCGTTACAAACCCTAATTAAGAATAATATGCTTTTCTTCAGGTCAATTACATAGTTTCTTTAACGTCTTTATTTGATCTTTGATCTCATTATTATTATTGTGATTCACATGTCATTTAACATGACCCTTGATTGGAAATAAAAGTTATTCTATTCTATTCTATTCATATATGTCCACCGTGGCCGAGGGGTTTGCGCGCTCGCTTAGGAAGCGAGAGGTACTGAGTTCAATTCCGAGTTGAGACAACTCATTTTTTTTCAAATTGTTTTTATTAAAGTCAAATAAACATTGGATTCAATATCAGTGTTGCAATTAGTCTTATAGCAAATCTACTGGAAAGCATTGGTGGCACTATACAAAAACAAAATTGTTTTATAATCTCACAACCTTCACCTTTTTGACATTCTGAGACCCACTTCTGTGCTTTGATTTGTTAAGCTGTCATTTCGTATCTTTGTTGCCGATAAAATTTTTATACAAATTTCGTTTAATTAAAATCTTCTCGGCCCATTCGGAACTGCCTCGGCTATTGTCCTTATCCGAAGACTGACGGAAAGGGCCGAAAAGATGCGATTGATGATTGGTATAAAAATAGTCTTTGGCGCATGCGTTTGAAAAAGGTAATCGACAACTTCCGGCACGTTGCGACATTAAAAAATGGCAGATTCTGATGACAAGAGCACGTTATTGCCAGTAGTTGTTGATTACATCAAACGAAAATGCAAAGAGTTTGTTCCAATGTTGAACAAGTCACCCAAGGTAATGGTCGGTTTAATTTTCTGGGGTTTTTACCTCCGATTAAAGGTTTAAAGCGCTTTATAATTCACGATATTTTACCACGTGTTTCAACCCACGTTTTATTGTCTGATTTGTGTTTGTAATTATATTGTATTTATTCACTTATAATGCATAAAACAAATAAATTGACCTTTATCTGTTTATATACAAACTAAATTGTGTTTCAAATGTGACTGACATGGAGTAACATGAAATTATAAAATCCAGGGTTTTTTTTGCTTATTTTATAGCCGTTATTGGGTTATATTCCCAATTGAAAATAGTATATTATTTTCCCAATCCACAGGAATAAAATCCTAATTGAAAGTTACAAAATTAAAATATTAAATAAAAACTCTTAAATCTTTCAAAATAAGGGCTCCTTTACTGTAATAGTGCTTAAATGTTTGAAGATGGCATCCTAGACAGTAACTGTTCACTGTAAAATTTCAGTCATGCATTTTTTCCCCAATTTTTAACAAAACACTGCTGAAATTCCCAATTTCATGGGTATGGGTCATGTTCCTAAAATCCTTAAAAAAATCCCTTGAATCAGGGTTAGCTCGGCCCTAAAACGTACTCGGTCCCCCGAGTCAGCTCGAACCTATTCCAATTCGACATGGGTCAACTCGCCTATAATTATATATTACTGGTAATGATTACTTTTATTACTTTTTATTATATTTAATAGGGGTGTAACAATACAGCAAAAACCGTATTGCAATATATTGCCATTTTGCTGAAGCATATTGCAATATATTGCAATACGTATTGTCATGTATATGTTTTGATGTAAAGATGGAGTAACATTTATATATTATTATTACATGTATATATTTTTAGTAGAAACTTAATAAAAATGTAAGGAATAAATAGGAAGTAAAGTGTCACACAATTTGATCAACAAAACTAGTTGCGTGTGACCTTTCACATCTGGGCCGCTAATGTAAATTATGCGGCCGCTTATTGACTTTTAAGTGTACTGGTTGTTGAATACTTTTATCTTACGTTGGCACCAACAAATTCGCCAATTATAGATTTTATGTGAAATTTGTACAAAATTAGAAGGCAATTAATTGAAAAATATGATTTTAATAAAATACCGGTTTTCCAAAAATCGTACCGCGGTACGAAATTTGTTTTTTCATATTGCAATATATCGGTATACCGGTAAACCGTTACACCCTTAATATTTAATGGCTGGGGCATATAGTGTTGCCCTGTTCCGTCATTCCATCATCATCTGGTTCCTTTCATTATCTTAGAAACGGTTGCCCACATTCAACATAGGAACTCGAGAACGGGACCGCAGATTGCGGTGCATATTTTCGATCGTGTAACGGTTTTTAAAAATGTTTCTGCATGAGTTTTTCCCCTTTGGCTACAATCGATTACTATATTTTAAGAATTTTGTTCCCGTTATTTTTGTCAACTATCAGGTATCGTCCTAATATAACGTCAAGGTTTATTGTTTACACGAGTTGACATGTATAGGCGGCATTATAACAGGCGTATTGGTGTTTTGATTTGTAAACATGGAGAAAACAGACACTTTTGTAAGATGGCCCAACTGATTTTGCCTAACTGAAAAAAGGAATATTAAAACATGATTCATAGATAAATATTTTAGGCACTCATTAATTAAAAATTAAAACAAAAATCAACAAGCATATCAACTTACGCCGAATGTTGCGGTAAATGGCAGATGTCACTCCTTTTCTTTTTTCAATATACCTGAATTTGACTGATTTTTAAATTAGCAGATTATATTAAATTCAGGCTTTCAAGCGGGCCCTACTTTTCCTTCTTTTCCTACTTTTCCCTACTTTTTTGTTTGACCCCTACTTTTCCCTACTTTTTTCTTGAAATGCCCTGCTATCCCTACTTTTTTAAGAAAAAAGCTCGAGGATAATTGATAAAAAATCCAGTATAAGTTGTAGATTGATTTTGATATAATCTTTATCTCAAATTTAATAAGAATCAGATGCTAGTTTAATTGTAGGAAAATGTTGATGGAAGTAGGTCATCAGTGGTGCAAGAGGGGTTCCATGATGAGGATGGTTGTAGCTGACATCGCAGAATCAGCGACTTTAGGTGAGTTTGCTTCTTTAGAAATATTACTTAATGGTCAATTATTTTTTATGTTTCATTTCAAAATTATAATATGTTTTTTTACACTGAGACTAGCTTCTCAATTGTTTCATTTCAAAATTATAATATGTTTTTGTACACAGACTATTTTTTTAATTGTTTCATTTCAAAATTATAATATGTTTTTGTACACAGACTAGCTTCTCAATTGTTTCCTTTCAAAATTATAATATGTTTTTGTACACAGACTAGCTTCTCAATTGTTTCCCAATGATTCTTATGCTGAGGGACAATACTTGCCAACATCTTTGAGCATAAATAGATTTTAGGCAATGTTTGGCATATTGGCAAGTATTGAAGTTGCACACTGTGATCATTTTGTCCTGAATTTTCATTAAATGAAAGATACTGGAAAAATGTAGGGAGTGTTTCTGAAAAATACATATGCATAATTAGATAGAATTAGATAGCTTTAATATGGTGGGGATGAAGAATCTTTATAACAGATAATTTAAGAATAACTAACTGTGTGTTTAGGCTTTCAGTGTGCCAATTATTAGTAATATAATCATTAAAGTTGTGAGAGATTGTTGTTGCATAACAGGTTTTTTGCTCTCTATCATTAAATATATAATATGGCATAAATACTCATCTCTACCTTGGAATGATCTGAGACCTACTTACATGTCTCGCAAGTGTCATTAAGTTTCTTTTTAAATTCCATTTTACTCTCAATCTATTATTTTAGGCCCATTAATTTATAAAAACTTCACAATGCCACAGTCATGAACACACAAAATTTAACAATGCATGGTTAATGCAAAAAGATGAAAATGGACATGAACTCCATTCCTGGTGTAAAAAGGACTCTTAACTCTGAATACAATGGCTAAGTAATACATTATGAACTGTAAACCCTTGCTTTGATTTGTCAGTTTTGCATGTACTTACTTTGCATACTAACTGCTTGTGTATATATCTTAAAATTTACTTTTGATTGTTACAAGTATCTATTTTGCATGCCTAGGTAAACTCCATGCACAACTAGGATGCTAGTAAACCTTTGCTTTTTTACATTTACTCCTTTTCATTTTCTAGTGTGTTATAATGCTAGTTAAAAAGTCATGTTTTAAAACCTATCCTTGTTCTAGTCTGTGTTTCATATATACATGTACATGTATTATGCTATCTAAAACTATGTTTTTGCACATAACATTTTCCTTGTTTGTATTTTGTAACAACCATGCTATCTTAACCCTTTCGCTGCCAGAGGGTTATTGTTTTATTGATCACCTATTTGCCAGAGGGTTTTCTAAGAAATTACTATATTATTATTTAATATAATCATTATTATTTGTTATTAATATTATAATGATTATATATATTTCCAAATCTGTGAGTATAATCAAAATTATTGTCAATTGTATAATTTTCTTTATAATTATTATTATTTTTATTATTATTATTATTAATTTATTATTATTAATATTATTATTATAGAAACGGCTTAAGCCGTCCATATGGCAAATATGCCAAAAATAACAGGGAAGGTCCCTATGGCAGTGAAAGGGTTAAACAAGGTTTTTACACATTTCCTGTATCTAGTCTGTGTACAAAAAACATGCTTACTTAATTTTTAATGTTGCTAATAGTCTGTGTTCTGACATATTCATTGTTTATAGTTTTCTTTTGTTATTTGGAATTGGATCTAATAAAAAAAAATACCAATTCCAGTTCATGTCCAGATTCATCCTGTTGTGGAATCCCTATTGAGACACTGGTGACTGGTTTCCTAAATGAAGAAACTGCCATGGATTTTAGTTGATAAGGGTCTGTATTTGTTTTTGCATCAACTTTGGAAAAATGGTGAGTAGAGTCCTACTTTCCCTACTTTTAGGCTCTGAAAATCCCTACTTTCCCTACTTTTTTACAAAAAAAATCCTACTTTTATCCCTACTTTTTAGTCCCCTACCGGTTTACCGGAGGGGACTTTAGGTTTACCCTCTGTCCGTCTGTCCGTCCGTCCGTCCGTCAGTCCGTCCACAAAACTGGATCCCGCGATAACGGAAAAAGTACTGAAAATATTTTTATGAAACTTGGTATATGGATAGATGGCAGTATGGAGATTATGCACGTCTTTTTCTTTTCTTCCTATGTTGCAAATTCTGGTTGCTATGGCAACAAATAGACTGAAAATATGACAAATTTTACACATAAACTGGATCCCGCGATAAAGCAAAAAGTACTGAAAATATTTTTATGAAACTTGATATATGGATAGATGGCAGTATGGAGATTATGCACGTCTTTTTCTTTTCTTCCTATGTTGAAAATTCTGGTTGCTATGGCAACAAATAGACTGAAAATATGGCAAATTTTACACATAACCTGGATCCAGTGATAACACAAAAAGTACTGAAAATATGTTTATGAAACTTGACAGATGGG
The DNA here is from genome assembly GCF_026571515.1 of Ruditapes philippinarum. Classification (NCBI taxonomy): domain Eukaryota; kingdom Metazoa; phylum Mollusca; class Bivalvia; order Venerida; family Veneridae; genus Ruditapes; species Ruditapes philippinarum. The sequence continues at coordinate 21,776 of NW_026852998.1, forward strand.
TAGATGGCAGTATGGAAATTATGCACATCCTTTTCTTATCTTCCTATGTTGAAAATTCTGGTTGCTATGGCAACATATAGACTGAATTTCAAGATTTCTTATTCTAGTTTTTAAGTTTTTTCACTATAAGTTCTTTATTTCTTAAGGTATTTTCTTCAAACTTTAGATATAAGTTGCTTGTCATCAACCACATCATATGTGACAAGGTTTACAACTCTAGTACAAAATTTATCAGAATTACCTCCCTTGAACTTAAAATTTTCATGAAAAAAACATTGTTTTTTTTTAATAACTTCTTTTTCTGATTGTATCTACTTCAAACTTCATATAAATGTTTCTTATTGTCACTCAACATTTGTGAGTGTTCAATAATCTAGCAAGACTATTTCCAGAATTATGCCCCTTTTGAACTTAGACTTTTTTTGAGAAATTGGTAATTTTTACTCCAACTTCTTCAATCATGATAGGATTTTAAAAATGTTATATTTTGATAACAGGGATGTTTAAAAAATAACTTTAGAGTGTCCTTCAGTCCATCTGTCTGTACATAAAAACTGTTTCCTGCGATCACTTTTAAAGAACTTTTCAACAAATTTACTTAAAATAGGAACCTAAGTGAATGGCCCTTCAGAATGTTGCTTTGGCTCTTACCGGTAGGGGACTTATGGATTGCTTGCAATACTATGATAATTGCTTGTTTATTATTGATATTTGATAATTAAAGACCACCCGCTCGCATAATATGAAAAGATATTCAAAGGTCGGACAAACAATATGTAAAGCTGGTACGGATTCAGATTTATGCGCCGCAATATGCAGTCCTGTTCCAGAGTTCCTTTGACATTCAACTCAAATTTGGCATATGGATATGTCATGAGTAAATACAGGTCAAGTTCGAATTTGGTCATGGTTCGATGATTTTTTTGGCAGAGTTATGCCCCTTTTACTTTGAAAATAATACAAAAAGGATGAAATTTTCAGTTTCCGTTCATTATCTCTCCAACGGTATTACACATTCATCTCAAACTTGACATATGGATATATCATGAGAAAATACAGGTCAAGTTCGAATTTTGTCATGGTTCGATGATTTTTGGCAGAGTAATGCCCCTTTCACTTTGAAAAAAAAATATGAAATTTTCAGTTTCTGTTCTTTATCTCCCCAATTGTATAATACATTCAACTCAAATTTGACATATGGATAAGTTAAAGGAATGCGCAGGCTAAGTTCGAATTTGGTCATGGTTCAATGTTTTTTTGCAGAGTAATGCCACTTTCAGAATTCCCAAAACTTGAAGTCCCATTAACAGCCCAAAACGTGTTTTTGTGCCCCCACTATAGGGGGGGGGGCATTTAGATTTGCCCTTGTCTGTCCTTCCATCCGTTCTCTTTTTGTGTTGCAAGTAGCTCAAAAAGTAATTGACCTAGAGTCATGAAACCTTACAGGAATGTTGATCAGCATGTGAAGTTGTGCACCTGGTTATTTTCATGTGGATATATTTAGTATGTTTAGAGTTATTGTCCTTAACTTAGTAAAAAATTTGCAATTTTCAACTTGTGTCGCAGGTAACTCAAAAAATATTTGACCTAGATTCATTAAACCTTATAGGAATGTTGATCAGCATGTGAAGTTGTGCACCTGATTATTTCCATGTGGATATATTTAGTATTTTTTTAGTTATTGCCTTTGATTTAGTAAAATTTTCCAATTTTCAACTTGTGTCGCACGTAACTCAAAAAACATTTGACCCAGAGTCATTAAACCTTACAGGAATGTTGATCAGCATTTTTTGTTGTGCACCTGGGTATTTTTGTGTGGATATATTTAGTATTTTTAGAGTCGTTGCCTTTGAATTAGTAAAAATTTCCAATTTTCAACTCGTGTCGCATGTAACTAAAAAAGTATTTGACCTAGAGTCATGAAACCTTACAAGAATGTCGCTCAGCATGTGTAGTTGTGCACCTGCGTTATTTCATGTGGATATTTTTAGTATTTTTACAGTCTATGCGAAAGTCAATTTTTTTTTCAGGCCACAAGGACCGAGACCCTTAGGTTTATTTCCGGCCCTGATGATATTTTTCCGGCCCAGACATTTCAAGCATTATTTTATATTAACACGGTTGAATGCAAAAATGATTGTCTTTCTTTAAATTAGTGAGACCATCAATATAGAAACATAAGAAGATGCTGACCAATTGAAATAACTTAAGCAGGGTGCTCACTAGGATTTTCAAAGGAGGAGTCCTTGGACTCCCAAGCACAGAAAAGTAGGAGCACAGAGCACTTTGAATATGTTAAGCCATCTTTACTGCACTTATGCAGTTGACAAATATGATGTATATTAGTGGAGTAAGCTAGGTTTTGAAGAGTTGGAGTTTGAACAGAGAAAAAGCTTATTCAGGAAAATGGTAGTATGTCCCAAATGGAATACACTGTACCATAAAAGTGATTGAAAAGATTTGAAATATAATTTCAAAAACCCTACATCATTAGACCATTATGCTGTTTTCTTCCAGATTCACTCCACACACCCCCCTCCCATAAAAAAATATTCATTGTATGTGACAAACACATACTGGTTAAATACCTCCATCTCAACTAATGTGAACAATATCTTTAGTAATTTTAATTCTTAAACTACATTTAAGTGTTATTACACACATTTTAACAAAACAAAGTTTCCTTTTGGTTACGATTTTTTTAATTATAAAAAGCGGCATCGCGAAAATATGTGACAATTGAAAATTTGTCTGTTTCCTGCAGAAACATTCACAATTCTACTTGTTGTTGATTTTGATTATATTAGATTAAATATTTTTTGATTATTTTAAGATTGTTACTAATCGGCTATTTCAACAAGCATCATAAAACAAAATTTTCAAATCTGTAATTTACGGCAAAATTTACCGTTGTTGATGAAACTTTTTGAAGACAGAGTTGACTGTTATTTATTTGACATGTACAAAATAGATCTAAGGTTGGTCAATATCTTCTATAATAAATTCTTTGCATCACCGGGAACTTGTTATCAATCGGGTCATTGATATTTTTAACTTTTTGAAATTTTATTCGGACACGAGGACTGACGGAAAGGAATTTTTCTCGGACCGCACGAGTTTTATTCAGCCAGGACCGAGGACCGACGGACTTTCGCACAGACTGTTTTTAGAGTTATTGCCCTTGACTTAGTAAAAATTAACCATTTTCAATTTGTGTCGCACGTAACTTAAAAATATTTGACCTAAGGTCATGAAACCTTACAGGAATGTTGCTCAGCTTGTGTAGTTGTGCACCTTGATATTTTCGTGTGGATATTTTTATTACTTTTAGAGTTATTGCACTTGACTGAGTAAAAATTTACAATATTTAACTTGTGTTTCATGTAACTCAAAAAGTTTATGACCTGTAGGCCTGAAAGTTTACAAGAATGTTGGTCAGCATGTGTACTTATGCACCTTGCAGTTTTTGTGTGGCTTTATTCAGTATTTGTAGTATTTGCCCTTTACTTAATAAAAGATTTTTAGTTTTCCCGTTGGGCACATGTAGCCAAAAAAAAAAATTTGACTTAGAGACATAAGATTGACAAATCGGTGGAGTGTGGGGGCACCCGTGTCCTATGGACACATTTCTATTTTATTCAAGGGCCATAACTCGTATATTAACCAGAAAACCCTTTTAATATACTCAAGTACTTGAGGTACTAATCAATCCTGTAAAGTCTCATTAATTTGCATTAGAAGTGTAAGAGAAGACAAAACTTAATAAATAAAAATCATGATTATTAAAGTTTATTATTAACTTACATTTTAATTTCAGTTTAAAAATGTACAGACAGATGGCAGTCCTAAACTTGAAGAGGTGTTTGCTCAATGGAAGAGGTATGTTGAAACTTGATGATTCAATTGAAAATATTATTTGTACTTTTTAGTACAGTGAAACCCTTCAAAATCTGACAGCTTGTGGTCCAAGTTTTGGTCCTGTTACTTGGGACAGGTATCCAGGATAAGAGTGCTCAATCTGGATACAATATTTTACACTATTATGTATTTAAATCTTTTTAACCAGTAATGACTAATGTGCATCCAAATTAATATTTTGAAATGAGTCCTTCTATATTTATCAAGTCCAATAAATTGTTGAGTAAGTTGCATTAAATTAAGATATGAGGAACTAACAGATGCAGTTTATGAAAGGTTGGTACAGTCTACTAGGTACCTACTTAAAACATAAAAAAGGGCATTTTACCTCATCTTCAACCTGCATAGATCATAGCCATAGTCTAGTCTGCTCCTCAAGTGAGGTGAAATTTCTATGTGACAATTGATCAGGTACGATAAGTCAAATGGTCATTTGAGCCGTGTCATGACAAAACCAACATAATGGGTTTGCGACCAGCATGGATCCTGATCAGACTGCTGAAATTTCTATGTGACAATTGATCAGGTACGATAAGTCAAATGGTCATTTGAGCCGTGTCATGACAAAACCAACATAATGGGTTTGCGACCAGCATGGATCCTGATCAGACTGCGCGGATGCGAAGGCTGATCTGGATCCATGCTGGTCGCTATCAGTTTCTCTACTTGTAATAGAGTTGGAAAGCGAACAGCATGGATCCTGATCAGACTGCGCGGATGCGCAGGCTGATCTGGATCCATGCTGGTCGCAAACCCATTATGTTGGTTTTGTCATGACACGGCTCATTTGTCTCTCACCAATGATCTAGAAATCATATTAGATAAGTTGTTTCGGAGATGATCTGCTGAGGACGACATTAAAATGGCAGGAAAAACCAGCAATACAGGGCAATAGGTGCATCTAAAGTCTGCGCCAAACTTTAACAGGTTTGCGCCAAACTTTAACAGGTTTTATACTGATGCCACAAATTCTTCTTTACGATAACATGGCGTCAAGTGTGTCAATACAAGAAATGATAAAAAAATTTATTTTAAAGTTACACATAATTGACAAAAATAATTTATCAACTCTTCCTATCTCTAAATTTGCAGTTGATAATCATAAGCAGGAAAATGCCAGATGAATATCATGAAATAAAATGTGCAGTAAATGTTTTTATAAAAAAGATTGTATTTAAAACCTTCACAGCATTTAAATTTTCTTTGAGTGTAGTGTATTCGTAAATAGAAACAAAATAAAGTTTGTCACTGTTGTTGTAGTATGAACTTGCAGTACAGTTAATATTTAATAATGCTTAACACTATTTACCACACACTGATCATGTGACAGCACTGTATACTTTAAACCAAAATACAATCATTTAGATCAAAGTATTTACCCATGACCCAAATTTTACAAAATGGCCATCATTTTCAGACAAGTGGGCCCAGGGCAAAGTTCTTTCAAATTCTCCTAGTTTTATTACTTTTAGAGAAATTGGTAATTACTGTTAAGTTATCAAGGAAAGATGGTTATGTGGATTCACTGCCATGATACTACCAAATCATAGGTGAAATTGACATATTAAATTAGACAAAATCTTAGAAAAACAAACAAAATCACCCTATCTCACAAAATTTGCACTCAAAAAAACCTCTTTTTATCCCAATTTAAAAGAAATATACTTTATAATTTTTTGCTGTATTCATCATTGTTATTATATCCTTGTTTCAGTGAGGGTGTGAAAAGAAAGTTGGGTACTGAAGGCAGTCCAGCAGCAGCTAAGAAAGCAAAGAAAGAGGAATCTAGTAGTAGCAGTAGCAGCTCTGAAAGGTATAATTGCCTTGTTGCAAGACCTCATTTGATTTGCAGCTCCATTTTTGTGGAGGGTGGAATGTAGACCTTTCACGATTTCAATGACTGCATTGGCTAACCATTTCATAAGAAGTCATCGGAAGCTATTCACTTCAGACTTGGTGTACTTGTTCACTATAATATTGTGACACTATATCAAAAGGGTAGATAATCAAAATAATATTTTGTGCAAGTTATGCACACTTTTTTGTCATCACCTATCAAAGTTGCACTTAAAGAGGAGCCATAGTGGTTAACATGTCTGCCTCTCAACCCAGGGATCATGGGTTCGAGCCCTAATCTGGTCACGAGACTCACACCATGTTTCTTCATATGACACCAGTACTGGTTGGTTCCAGAAGTGGACTCAAAAGTGATTTATATAAATTGCAAGAACTTGTTTCGCAATCAAGCTGAAATAAATATGATTAATCCAAGGTTGCACTAAGAGATTTGCTGGGGGGGGGGGGGGTTATTTTGCCTGCACCAAAACTTCTACATACATCGAGGGATTTTTATTTAACTGCACAAAATTTAATGCTCACCAGCTGCGTTACATAAAAGTCATCTGACAATGTCCTCAAGGCGAGCTTTTGTGATGGCCCATTGTCCGTCATCCATGCATCTGTCTGTGCATCAACAATTTCTTTAAACAACTTCTTCTAAACCACTTGGTCAAAGTTGTTCAAAGAATTAAATTCCATAAAGAACTCTGGTTGCCATGGCAACTGAAAGACTTTTTTTTTTTCAAAAAATCTTAAAAAATCTTCTTGTAAAAAAAAAAAAAGGAAACGGTCAGAGCTTAGATATTTGACATGAAACATCTTCTAGTGGATGCCTACCAAGTTTGTTCAAATAAATGCCCTAGAGTCAAAATTTGTCCCGTCCCAGGGGGTCATTCATTGATTTTCCTTATATGTGTATAGTAGAAACTTGAAAAATCTTCTTTTGAAAATCTAAAAGAGTAAAAACTTTCATATTTGGCACGAAACGTGTTCTAGTGTATATCTACCATGTTTGTTGAAATTAAAGCCATAGGGTCAAAATTGGCCAGTCCCGGGGGGGGGGGGTCATTGATTTTTCTTTTATGTACTGTAAATCCGGTGTTTTTTTGTGATGTTTTAATTTTCGCTATTTTTTCTGGGGTGAAAAGAGGCTCGACTTTGACCGTTTAACCTATTTTCAGGTGAGCGATCCAGGGCCCTCTTGTTTTGAAAGCATTATCATTAACTCTAATTAAAAGCAAAGTCCTATCTTAATATTATATACTTTATATGCTTTTTGTTCTTTCAGTGAAGATGAAAAGCCTAAAGCACCGGTATCAAAAGCTGCTACAGTGAAACAAGCAGGCCAGAAGGGAACTGAGGCTGTCAAACGATTGCACGAATCAAGCTCTAGTGATTCGTCTTCATCTGATAGTGATAATGCAAAACCTCCACCTAAAAAACAAGCAACAGTATCCAAGCCAACAGCTCAAAAGAAGGCAGATTCCAGCTCCGATAGCAGTAGTGAATCTAGTGAAGATGAAAAGCCTAAGAAACAAGCCCCAGCGAAAACAGTAGTTCCAAAGCAAGTCCCCAAAAAGAAAGAAGAAAGTTCTAGCTCTGATTCTTCAGATGACGAGAAACCCATAGCAAAGAAAACTGTGCCTGCTAACAAGAAAACTGCTACTGCTAACAAAGGCTCTGATTCAAGTGGAACCTCTGACTCTGATGCTGATTCTGAAAGTACAGACGATGAGAAGTCTTCAGGAAAGAAGAAAGTACTTAAAAAGAAAGTAACCCCACAGGCAAAAACATACAATAATGTACCACCTCCAGCACAAAAGGCTACACCAGTCAAATCTGCCGTTAAGAAAGATTCGAGCAGTGGTAGTAGTGATGATAGCTCCAGTGATGATAGTACAAAGAAAAAGGCTGTGCAACCTAAACCAGCAGTTTCAAAGCTAGCAGAAGTAAAAGCAGTTGCAAAGAAAGACAGTAGCAGCAGCAGTAGCGACAGGTCAAGCGAAGATGAAGCCCCTAAAGCTAAACCGACTCAGGCTAAACCACCTCCAGCAAAAGCAGCAGCAAAGAAAGAAAGTAGTAGTAGTGATTCAAGCTCTAGTGAGGATGAAGCACCAAAGAAAGTGCAAGCAAAACCTGCAAGTCCTAAAAAACCACAGGCAGTTGTAACAAAGAAAGATAGCAGCAGCAGTAGTAGTAGTGACTCCAGTTCTGAAGAGGAAACCCCTAAAACAAAAGTTGCTGCTAAATCACCAGTGCCTGTTAAAGCAACAGTGAAAAAGGCTGATAGTAGTAGCAGTGATTCCAGTTCAAGTGAAGATGAAACTCCAGCTGCTAAAAAAGTTGCGTCACCTGCAAAAGTGGCAGTTAAGTCAACACCAGCTAAAAACGCAAAGGCAGACTCAAGTTCTAGTAGTTCTGATTCTTCTAGTGAAGATGAGGCACCAAAGAAATCACCTGCTGTTTCAAAACAAGTAACTCCTAAAGCACCTCCAAAAGCAGCTGCTAAAGATTCCAGCTCAAGTAGTTCTGATTCAAGCTCTGAGGATGAAGCCACTAAAAAGACAGCACAATCTGTAACTCCAAAGGCTGTAGGTGGTAAGCCAGCTGCTGCTAAAGCAAAAACCAAAGATTCAAGTTCAAGTAGTTCAGATTCTAGCTCAGAGGATGAAGCTCCCAATAAAGCTGCTGCAGCAAAATCTGTAACTCCAGCAAAACCAGCAACTCCCAAAGTTGCTGCAAAAACAGCAACACCTAAAGCTGCAGTTAAAGATTCAAGTTCAAGTAGTTCAGAATCTAGTTCAGAAGATGAAGCCCCAAAGAAGGCTACACCAGCCAAACCAGTAACTCCTAAAGTTGCAGCAAAAACAGCAACACCCAAGGCTGCAGCTAAAGATTCAAGTTCTAGTAGCTCAGATTCTAGTTCAGAAGATGAAGCCCCCAAGAAAGCTACACCTGCTAAACCAGTAACTCCTAAAGTTGCAGCAAAAACAGCAACACCCAAGGCTGCAGCTAAAGATTCAAGTTCTAGTAGCTCAGATTCTAGTTCAGAAGATGAAGCCCCCAAGAAAGCTACACCTGCTAAACCAGTAACTCCTAAATTTGCAGCAAAAACAGCAACACCCAAGGCTGCAGCTAAAGATTCAAGTTCTAGTAGCTCAGATTCTAGTTCAGAAGATGAAGCCCCCAAGAAAGCTACACCAGCTAAACCAGTAACTCCTAAAGTTGCAGCAAAAACAGCAACACCCAAGGCTGCAGCTAAAGATTCAAGTTCTAGTAGCTCAGATTCTAGTTCAGAAGATGAAGCCCCCAAGAAAGCTACACCAGCTAAACCAGTAACTCCTAAAGTTGCAGCAAAAACAGCAACACCCAAGGCTGCAGCTAAAGATTCAAGTTCTAGTAGCTCAGATTCTAGTTCAGAAGATGAAGCCCCCAAGAAAGCTACACCAGCTAAACCAGTAACTCCTAAAGTTGCAGCAAAAACAGCAACACCCAAGGCTGCAGCTAAAGATTCAAGTTCTAGTAGCTCAGATTCTAGTTCAGAAGATGAAGCCCCCAAGAAAGCTACACCAGCTAAACCAGTAACTCCTAAAGTTGCAGCAAAGACAGCAACACCCAAGGCTGCAGCTAAAGATTCAAGTTCTAGTAGTTCAGAATCTAGTTCAGAAGATGAAGCCCCTAAAAAATCTACACCTGCTAAACCATTAACTCCTAAAGGTGCTGCAAAACCAGTAACACCAAAAGCAGTTGCTAAAGATTCAAGTTCCAGTAGTTCAGACCCTAGTTCAGAAGATGAAGCCCCCAAGAAAGCTGCATCTTCATCATTAAATAAACAACAATCCCCGGTGTCTCAAAATAAAAATGTAAAGACTCCTACTCCAAAATCACAGATAAATAAAAAGGACAATACAAGTAGTAGTGACTCTAGCTCAGAATCAGACAATGAAAATACAAAGACAGTGAATACCTCTAAAGTAAATAAATCCCAAAGTGTTCCAAATAAATCACAAAATAAATCAGACTCTAGTTCAGACAGTGACTCCTCAGACTCTGACAATGAAAAATCCAAATCTGTTTCAAAATCACCTGGTTTAACACCAGTTATTGGTAAAACTAAAGCGGGGAAACAAAATGGTCCAGTAACTTCTACACCATATTCCAAGGTAAACGGGAATGCTGAAGAGGGTTCTGATGATTCAGGAGTTAGCTCAGGCTCACATGAAGTTAACTCTAATAACAAGAATAATACCAGTCAGAATAACAGTAAAACACAGAGAGTAAGTATTGTCCTAATATATTCATTTGCAGCGTTTGTATAGATATTTGATAATATTGTCAGCAGAAAAGTTTAAAAAGTAATTTTATGCATTTTCTAGGCCTATTGCCACTTGTATTTTTCATCTGGTTTAAAATACCCAAATAATGATATCTTTATCTAGCTTTAACTACTGCTATTGCCATTGCCTACTTTATCTTCATGATATTAAATTTTTATAATAAAGCATTGAAAACACAAGATAATATGGGGATGCCGTGGCTGAGTAGTAATATGGTTGCTCACTTGCCCACTGTTGGCTTGAATCCCAGCAAATACCTAAAATTCTTTTATACAGGCTGTCCAGCGTCCCTAAAATTCCTAAAAAATCCTATTTTTTTTCAGTTTGGCTAAAATTCCTAAAAAAGTGAAAAATTCAAAGGGAATTCCTAAAAATGCCCTATTTTTTCAATGAAATTCCTAATTTTTTTATCTTTTGTTATAAACATACTTATAACTTGTAACCCTGCGACATAACAAAGTTGACCATGTTTTGAACATGGTTAAAAATGATTTGCCATGATTTGCCAACTCAGAAGTGGTGACATTGAAATGGTTTCGTTTCAACTAAAAGTTACTTTGACTATGTCCGTAACATTGCTATCATATAATCAAAGCAGTTGTTAATAATCATGTTGACAGTTAACAACAAAAACACTACCATATCATGGTGCTAAACTTAAATCATAACCATAAGAGGTCCACTTATTCTGGAATATTTTGACACTGTTTTGCCAACTCCAGATATCTTGAATTTTATGTTTGTTCTTTTTTTCCAAATGGCTGAAGTGGTCCATTTATATCATATCATATTTGAAAATGATCATTATGAAGCTGTTGTAACTTGTAACACAATCTTAATTAAAAACATGTATAAATAGTTGTCAAAAATTAATGTACAATTTGTTTACTCCCAACTCTTTTATTTAAATCTGCATAATTTCAAAACAACATTGTCAAGTACTAAATGTGTTAACTGAGAGTTTGCAAAATTAATTCTTTCCCTCATACTTATTTATCCTTTCCGATGCCTCTGTAGGGGAAATTGCTTATTTTGCAATTTCATTCAATTCTTGTTCTTTTCATACATATGGTGTAATTTAGGAAAATGCAGGCTCATATAATTTAATTAATCACACTCAAAATAATTTGGAAGTTCACTAATATAAAGCTCATTTCCAGTTACCATGTACACACATTTTGTAATTATGTGATCTAGATAAACTGCAACTGAATGGTCTGTGTGATGAATTTTTTTGATGTGCAATTCTGTGTGTTGATTAATGATGCTTCCCATTTGTTCAAATGACTGTACTAAGGCTAATGCCTTTTTACTTCCTACTTGTACAAAAAATTTCATTTGTCCCTATTCAAAGGCTGCATTGTGCATGAATTTCACTGTATAAGAATTCCTTTTAGACACTCGTGGTTATAACATTCCCAAAACATAGGTAGAGCATGTTCTTTTTGACATGTTCAGCCATTGAAAAAACATATTTCATATATGGTTTGAACATGGTTTGACTATGACCATTTCCACAGGGGAGGCAGTTGACCAGTGAGTCCACACTGGTAGACACCTTTGCTCTAACTAAACTAAAGCATTATTTGTGAGTTACTTTTGTGTCAAATATGAAAAGGTTTGCCCACATCATGGTTCTTTTGGGCCTTAGTTTAGTTATAAAATTCCAAATTGTAGCCCTAACATTTCTATTATGTACCCTAAAATTCCTAATTTTATCCCTAAAATTTCTAAAATATTGCCCTAAAATTTGCCCTAATTTTATGTCGGAAGGTGCTGGACAGCCTGTTTTATATGATTCCAGTTAGCTTATGGAAGTTTGGTGGTTCTACCGAAGTGCCTGTTAATGCCTGAAATCATGCACAAAGGGGCTTCTGAAGTTTTTCTCCCCCAATAAGCTGGAAATTGCCATATAAACTGTACAGTGTCATTGTGACTTAAATTCCAACAAAACCAGATTATCTGATTTGTATGGGGAGGTTTGTATAGAAGTCCGATAACTGGGTGTTATGATGATCTTTCAGTTTTATGTCAAATGCAAGGCTTTCTCTGTCATAATTGGTAAATCCAAGGGGAAAATATGTTGCCAGGCTGTGAGCATGTAAACATTGATACACTGTTCATATCTCGGGTCATGTAATTGGATCAGGCCATCCTTAAAAAAATGTTTGTTTGCAGTAACCTGACCCAGAATTTTCAAGGTGGGTAGGTAGGTCGATTTTTTTTTTATTATTATTGAACTGTACTCCCAAATAAACATGGAATTTCAAAATGCTGGACAATATATGCTTTGATAATCTGGTAACAATTAATAAATTGATAACTGAATTCTAATTTAATAAGCCCTACATTTTATTTCTTCTATTAACCTTTAAAAGAATGAAAACAAAGCACAAGGCCATCCTTAAAAAAATGTTTGTTTGCAGTAACCCGACCCAGAATTTTTAAGGTGGGTAGATAGGTCGATTTTTTTTTTTTTTTTTATTGAACTGTACTCCCAAATAAACATGGAATTTCAAAATGCTGGACAATATATGCTTTGATAATCTGATAATAATTAATAAATTGATAACTGAATTCTAATTTGATAAGACCTACAATTTATTTCTTCTATTAACCTTTAAAAGAACAAAAACAAAGCACAAGGCATAATTTTCTGATTCAAAAAAAATAATTTTTTATCCAGACCATGAAAAAAAACATTGAGTAGGGGCAAATTTTGTGAGTCGGTCGCGTTACTGCAAACACATTATTTTAAGGATGGCCCAAGGCATAATTTTCTGATTTAAAAAAAAATAAATTTTTTATCCAGACCATGAAAAAAAAATTTTGAGTAGGGGCAAATTTTGTGAGTCGGTCGCGTTACTGCAAACAAACATTTTTTTAAGGATGGTCTCAGTTACTGTGAGACATACATTCAGGCCTCGACATATCTACTTGCCCGCTTGCATTTGCGAGGAAAAGTTCGTCGGGGGAGTAAAAAATTGATCAAGCTGGCCGAGTAAGATTATCCAGATCCAAATGATGTTTCTTTAAACATTTAATATAAATGAAGTTATTCTGTAAAAAAATGGAATAGCAGGTGCCATTTTAATCGTAATACTGTCAAACGAAATCTGACCTTATGACTAAGTATAAAACTTTACCGGATGCGTATGCTGAATCGATTCCATAAGGACAGCAGCATTCAACAACTTTTTATACATACGCATTCAGAGTTATGTTTTATACTTAGCCTAGAGGTCGATATTTAAGCTGAGTGGGTTAAAATTTGAATGGAACAAGTATATTCCTATATAGACTGATAATTGGCAAATTTGAGTTTTGTGTTTGATTTTTAATCAAAATGCAGGGATAGTGCATTTTATGAAGAGCAAGTAAATTTTGACGGTCACTGGCTCTAAAAAAATCGGGGCCTGACATTGATTGTAATTAAGAAATGAATTCTAAGATGAACATTGAAAAAGTTTTTATGGTCCTAAATTCCTCTGGACATTGAGAAAGAACTTATACAAGTAAAAAATTATTTGTAAAAAATTTCCAATGAGTAAGTGCAGCATTGTTTGAGTGCTTTGGTGTTAGGTATTAATAAAAACATTATTCTGAAATATGACATGATCTATTGATGGTTATTCTAGAGAAGGAGCAGTCCATTCAGACGTGTAAGGGAGGAGCAAGTTGAAGTAGATGATAGATTGAAGGATAATTCATTTACTGCGAAGGTGAGTTTAGCATGCATGCTGTACTGACTTGATTTACCATCATATTCAGTTAAAGATGGGGGGGGGGGGGTTACAAATTCAAATTTCTATGATGGAATTCGCCATCATTTAAGTATATTGCAAATTTAAACTTGTGTGACATTGAAAAGGTGATAGTTTTGATTTATGCTTAATTTAAAGGCAATTTTGACAATATTGACATAATATGTTTTGCCAATGATGTATTTTGAAATAAAGTTGTTCAGAACCTAAAATTCTTGAGGATAACAAAATATCTGAGGCAAAGTTTTATACTTATTAAACGTCACATTTGACATGGTATTTATTCTTTTGTCTGAAAGTGTCTTTCAATAAATTGTGCACCATTTCATTTAATGATTTTTAGCTCAACTAATTAAAGAATAAGGCGAACTGTTGTACTAATGGGGGAGTTAATTTTATGTGCAAATCTTCAAAACTACTGAAACAAAATTGCCATATATGTATTTAATCTCAAAACACAGTGTTGGATGTTAATCGTACTGGATATATTTACTATAAGCTGGTTAAGTGATCGCCCTTTCCTTTTGTTACCCCATTTGTTATAAACGTATACAGCTTGAAATTTTGTCATTAAATTGTCACCAATACATGAGTCTGAAGTCCCGAAGTTTTTATGCAATTCCCTTTGACTTTGCAAAATTCTACTGTCCTTTGATTGTAACGATTGCCCTTGCAGAACTTTCTATATTATCCAGGCTCTTGTTTTACTATTTTGCAGAAAAAGTCAAGCAGACAATACTATTGATGGCTTTTGTTCATTTTGCCAATGATGTTTTACATTAAAAGTTGTTCAGAACCTAGATTTCTTGAGGAAAATCTTAATATCTGAGGCAAATTATCATTGTTGTATACATGATATATCTGTAATGAACAGTATTTGAGCTTTATTGTTGGGCCACTTGAAGATCACCATAGTGTTTCTATAACTTGGTAATGACTTTGTTTTCATGAAAGAGTAGCAAAGTCTAGCAATTTAATAAATTACACAAACATAATGTTTTGCATATGTGATAATAATATAATTGATACTGTGAGAATGGGGGCGTCCATGTCTGAGAGGTTATGGTAGTTGACTTCAAACTACTTGCCCCTCACTGCTGTGGGTTTGAATCTTGCCTTGAACTTCTGACTCTTTTCATTGGAGGAAGATAACCAGCTAGCTTACAGAACGGTGGTTAGTTTTACCCGTGTGCCTGATATAATGCAAAGAGAGACATCATAAGGGCTTCCTCTAACAGAAAAGCTGGAGAGTAGCAGTATGACCTTTAACTAAATTGTTTTGAATAGATATCTGAAAATCAATGCGATAACTTGAGAGTAAAATTCACACGTCTAGAAAATAAAGTTGTATATAAATAGCTGAGATAGTCCTTGAAACAACATGTTAATATACTTAACAATAACTCTAAAACCTTTGTTTAAAAACAATATTGTGTTTTCAGAGAGGAGCACATGGATCATGGGGTGAGAAAGCCAACAAAGACCTCATTGTGACGAGGGGTAAATCGTTCCGACACGAGAAAACGAAGAAAAAACGAGGCAGTTACAGAGGTGGAGCTATAGACACCAGCAATGTACATTCTATTAAATTTGATGATTAAGCCATTTTTGTTCACTTGATGTTAAAAGAACATTGATCAATTTAAAGAATGATTTATCACATGAAAAAAGTATTAACATGATCATTTTATTTCAACTTTTTGTCAAGAATAATTATTTTGAATGGCTAGATAAATATTGAAAGTGTTGTTCTGTTACAAAGTAAATGCACAATCTATGGTATAACTGTGTAAAAGATTTATTGAAACATTTATGTGAAAGTGCTTGTTTAATATATGGTTAGGTATGGCATATATATGTATGAATGGTTGTATAAAAGCAGTGGTTATTTGTCATCATTTGGAACTTTGTGCTCTGGTGCTACTTTCTGTATTGCTTGAGTTTTGATCGATATTTTATAATGTTCAAACAATTTATTTTTTTCCAATTCATGTCAAGTATTTTGATAATAATGCAGGAAAGTTGCCTGGAAACCATTTATAACAGTCATGTGGATAACATTAATGTTTGATATTATTACTGTTGTCACAGAACTTGACAGATAGTTTTTCGATGCACAATAGCCACATTGTTCTTAACATTTAATGATTTATTCACCATGTGTTCTTTATTATCTATGTTTGATAATATTCATTTGAGGCATTTATGTACTTTATTTGTTGAACTGTATGGAATTTTGAATTCATTTAGATATGATATAGTTTATGATCATGTAAAATATTTGATATACAAGATATGATGTTTTGATGAGATTGTGGATAATTATATTATATTATTTAACAATTATGACAGAACCTCGTCTGTTATTGATATACATGTATATAACAGGATATTCATTGGGACATTCTTTAAAAGTACTGTACAAATTGAATTTATCCCATTCTTTAAAACATTGAACTGAGAGCAAAGTAAATGTTGCTTTCCCTGAATTAAACTAATTTTTATATAATTTGTGTGTGATTATTGTAAAAATGAATTAATTATTTTTATTGACTTAATTCATGAATGAACAACACATTCACATGTTTGTTTTCTATTTACTTTTATCTTTGCATAGTAGATATTTTTTGTTGCCGGGGAGGGCTTTAATATCAGGCTCATATTATTATTTGAGAAATTTTGCATATAAATTATTGTTGTAATGATTTGGTTAATAGTATTACTCTCCATGTGTTATCATAGTGAAGATTTTTCTATACAGATAAATAGTCCAGTTTTAAGGATGTCTTTAATGAGGAGTATTATGTAGGTAAGGACATTTTGTTAAAATGTTTGTTTCATAAAGGTAAAATAAAATTTGTACGAAAATAGCTAGGTTTATGGATGGAGATGTGTATTTGACGATAAGTATTATGTTCTTGGTAATTCCACGTGTTGCAGTAATGACTGTTTATCACTGTGGGTAAACAAATCTACTTTATATGCTGGCAAAAATGATAATTTAAATTGTTTAATCATGTAATTTACGAGACAGTCACAGGAAGTAAAGGTTCTTCAAATTGTAATAACCCATACACATTGTATTGTATTGACTCTCAATAAAGGTACACTTTGTTTATGATAATACCTTATTAGTCCCCTACCGGTTTAACCGGAGGGGACTTTAGGTTTACCCTCCGTCCGTCTGTCTGTCTGTCTGTCAGTCCGTCCGTCCGTCCACAAAACTGGATCCCGCGATAACGCAAAAAGTACTGAAAATATTTTTATGAAACTTGATATATGGATAGATGGCAGTATGGAGATTATGCACGTCTTTTTTTTTTCTTCCTATGTGGAAAATTCTGGTTGCTATGGCAACAAATAGTCTGAAAATATGGCAAATTTAACACATAAACTGGATCCAGTGATAACTCAAAAAGTACTGAAAATATTTTTATGAAACTTGAAATATGGGTAGATGGCAGTCTGGAGATTATGCACATCTTTTTCTTTTCTTCCTATGTTGAAAATTCTGGTTGCTATGGCAACAAATAGCCTGAATTTCAAGATTTCTGATTTAAATTTTTCAGCTTTTTTACTGTATGTTCTTTATTTCTTAAGGTGTTTACTTCAAACTTTAAATATAAGTTTCTGGTCATCAACCACATCATATGTGACAAGGTTTATAACTCTAGCACAAAAAATATCAGTATTACCTCCCTTGAACTTAGATTTTTTAGGGGAAAAATGTTGTCTTTTTTAAATAACTTCTCTATTTCCTAATGTATCTACTTCAAACTTCATATATATGTTTCTTATTATCCCTCGACATTTTTGAGAAGGTTAAATACTCTAGCAAGACTATTTCCAGAATTATGTCCCCCTTGAACTTAGATTTTTTCGAGAAACTGGTATTTTCACTCCAACTTCTTCATTCCTTATAGGATTTACTTTAAAATCCCACATCGTAATAATATGACAAGGTTGTATAAACATAATTTCCTTACTAAGCATGGAAACTTAACACATTACTGTGATATAGACAAACTTATTTTATTATGTTTTGTGGTTGATATTTTCAAATACAGACTTCATCCTCAAATTCATTATAAATGGCAATACACAGGAGTGTATGACAATTAAAGAACTTTTTGAGGGACCGGTAGGGGACTACTGTATTGCCCGCAATACTATCAAATGCTTGTTCATAACTGTTTTGTCATAGAACTTAAGTCCATCTTTTATTTCAAGCTCAGATATATCAAAATTATATGTTACTTAAGAATGCAATCTGTCATTATCAATCACAAATTTCAGACATGTCAGGTTGGAAATTAGTTATTTATTTTGAAATTTTCCATAGTATTGGTAATTGGCATGTTAAAAGAGTCTCTGTAATGCTTTCTGATCATGATTGTTTGCAGATTAAAAGATTCAAAATAAATCTATGACATTGTTATCTCTTGAAGATACTCAACCAGCCAGGTGCAAGCTTGGGGGAGGGGCGATGGATACTTCCTCATTGAAAATATTTGTATTTTGGAAACCATTTCATTGTTAACTTAATATAGTGCAACTGGTTGCTATAGATGCATAGGGTAATGAACCATTGATACTTGCGTGCACTAACCAAACTTGTATATAGTAGTTATGACTATTACAAGTGATGACTTGAAGTTTCAGTTTACCTGAACTGGCTCGGGGTGAGCTTTAAGGATTGATGAATGTCTCTTTTCCATCAACATTTAATTTGTTAACTCTCAAGTGGTCACATTTTTGCCTCAACTGTCATCAAACTTGTTTGCCCAAGTAATTGCTGGACTAGTTCAGATGAAAAACTAGGTCACGGGAGCCATGAAAAACTAGGTCATAGGAGCCAAAAAAAATTTAGAAAAATCTGGTTGACACTAGTTACTACAGTTTGTTTGAATATCCGGAAAATTGATCAAAAGGTTTTGATGAATTCTAGCTCCACTTTAAATATGGGTCACCAGGGGTCAAAAACTAGGTCACATAACCCAAATAATGGAAAACCTTGTTAACACCCTCGGGGCTACTTACTGTTTTGATTGCAATGTCCTGGACATTGATCGGAAAGGTTGTTTAGTTGGTTTCTAGCTCAAGTTCGAATATGGGTGGCAGCCCGTATGTGGAGATAAAAAACATTGTTGACACACAAAGGTAACATTTTCACCCCAAATGTGTTTTAAAAAATCAGAAACTTTGATTTGATGATTTCTAGCTCAAGTTTGAATATGGGTCATCTCGGCCCTGGGAGAACACTATAGATGTCGTATTTCAATCAAAATATCGACCGCCTCCATGGTCGAGGGGTTAGAGTCGATGACTTCTAATCCAGTGACCTCTCTGGCATGGGTTTGATCCCCGGGAGATGCTTTGGTAGTTAAGCACGGAGGCAGGTAGTCTAGTTCAGGTGAAACTCTCCAGGAACAATTGTAAGGAAACTACCTGCCTATATGACTGAAATACTGTTTGGGGAAAAGGCGTAAAATGAAACAAACAAACCTTGAAATTTGTTACAAAAGATGTTTAAATTATTTCTAGCCTAAGGTCGAATATGGCTCATCTGAGATAAAAAACTAGGTGACGGCACATAAAAAGGCATATATTGAAAAGCCTTGTTATGCCCCCCTTCAAAGAAGTGGGGATATATTGCTTTGCATTTTCTGTCCGTCAGTCTGTAAACCAAATGGTTTCCGAGTGATAACTAAAATACGCTTAGGCCTAGGAACTTCAAACTTGGTATGATGATTGCTCATGCCCAGAAGATGACCCCTATTGATTTTGGGGTCAAGGGGCCAAAGGTCAAGGTAACATTGACCTTGTAGGTAAAAAACGGTTTCCGAGTGATAACTAAAGAACGCTTAGGCCTAGGAACTTCAATCTTGGTATGATGATTGTTCATGACCAGTAGATGACCCATATTGATTTTGGGGTCTAAGATCAAGGTCACATTGACCTTGTAGGTAAAAACGGTTTCCTAGTGATAACTAAAGAACCCTTAGGCCTAGGACATTCAAACTTGGTATGATGATTGTTCATGACCAGTAGATGACCCTATTGATTTTGGGGTCAAAGGTCAAGGTCACATTGACCTAATAGGTAAAAACGGTTTCCGAGTGAAAACTAAAGAACGCTTAGGCCTAGGACATTCAAACTTGGTATGATGATTGTTCATGACCAGTAGATGACCCTTCAAAGGTTAAGGTCACATTGACCTTATAGGAAAAAAACGGTTTCCGAGTGATAACTAAAGAACCCTTAGGCCTAGGAACTTCAAACTTTGTATGATGATTGTTCATGACCAGCAGATGACCCCTATTGATTTTGGGGTCAAAGGTCAAGGTTATATTGACCTCTTGGGTAAAAACGGTTTCCGAGTGATAACTAAAGAACCCTTAGGCCTAGGAACTTCAAGTTTGGTATGGTGATTGTTCATGACCCGCAGATGACCGCTATTGAATTTGGGGTCAAAGGTCAAGGTCACATTAACCTTGTGGGTAAAAACTGTTTCCGAGTGATAACCAAAGAACCCTTAGGCCTAGGAACTTCAAACTTGTAATGATGATTGTTCATGACCAGCAGATGACCCCTTTTGATTTTGGGGTCAAGGGGTCAAGGTCACATTTACCTTGTAGGTAAAAACGGTTTCCGAGTGATAAGTTAAGAACCCTTAGGCCTAAGCACTTCAAACTTGGTATGATAATTGATCATGACCAGCAAATGACCCCTATTGATTTTGGGGTCAAGGGGTCAAAGGTCAAGATCACATTTACCTTGTAGGTAATTACAGTTTTAGATCAATTACTAAAGAACGCTTAGGCCTAGGAACTTCAAACTTGGTTTGATGATTGTTCATGATTAGCAGATGACCCCTATTGATTTTGGGGTCAAAGGTCAAGGTGACATTGACCTTGTAGGTAAAACAATTTCCGATCATAACTAAAGAACGCTTAGGCCTAGGAACTTCAAACTTGGTATGATGATTGTTCATGACCAGCTGATGACCCCTATTGATTTTGAGGCCAAGGGGTCAAAGGTCAACGTCACATTGATTTTGTTGGTAAAAACGGTTTCCAATCAATAACTTGACAACCCATGGGTTGTTGGCCCTCAAACTTGGTAGGTGCATTTGACTTGACCATTAGATGACTCCTAATGATTTGTGGGTCAGGGGAACAAAGGTCAAGGTTGCATTGATCTTGTATTTCAAAATGGTTTTCTATCAGTAACTGGACAACCTATGGACCCTTGACCTTCGAGCTTTACAGATTTATTGCTTTTGGTCATAAAATGACCTCAATAGATTTTTTGGCGTTAAGGGATCAGAGATCAAGATCACATTGACCTTATAGGTAACAACGCTTTCTGATCAATATCCCAACTCATGGGCCCTTTACCTTCAAACTTCACAGGTGCATTGTCTTGGCCAGTAGATAACCCCTTTTGGTTAAGGGTCAATGTCATATTGACCTTGTATGTAAAGACTGTCTCTGACCAATAACTCAACAACTCAAGTTACATTGGTTGATATTTTTTATTAAACTAAAAATCCTTTTGGTATACACATTTCAAGGTCTTATGTAATATAACAACTTGGCTGTCATTAATGAGGCGTACATGATTCATAAAATTTATGCATATATTATTTGGTAAGATTTGAAATAACTTTGTCATAAAATTTCTGCACACAACCTTTGCGGTCACAATTACCTAGTGACTATAGTCATGAAATTAAAGCATCATATACATGGCTAAAACTTAATTTTATGTTTTTTCTTCGGACAAGACATGTATCAGTCATCAAGTTTCATATAAATTCACGAGTCTGTGGTGAAATTTTTATCTTTTGATGGCATTTTATTTCAATAACGCCCAAACTACAATATGTGGGATAGAAGCTTTAAGTTAGCAGTTAAGTTTATGACATAATTTATCTGTTTTTCATTTATTGCTAATAATAATTATGTATTCAGAGCCTTAATAATCAGGTGAGCAATAAGGGGCATATGACCCTTCTGTTTGTTGTTGATAGGTGATTTTTCTCTGCATGTCGTCACAATAGGATTAAAATTAGTTCTTTAATATCATTACTCTTATAAAATCTTCCAACAACAGTAATTCTTTAAAATAGACTCTAAATGTTAAGGTATGGCCATCCTAATTTATTGAAATTTAGACGGTAAAGTTTCTTTTTTTAAAATTTATTTCGGCATATAAGCGTTGAGGAAAATGTTGGTATGTGTTTAAGATATGTCATTTCAAAAATAATTTCAGAAAAAGCACTTTCTTGAAGTTCTTATGTTGAGAACATAAAATGAAATGTGCACATATTTATTTGATAATTTTCTACTAAATGTGTGGTACAATGCATTTTTACCTCTTTATTCATAAGGTATAAATATATATCTTATGTAATATTTAAATAAAATTATCAACAGTAAAATTATATTGGTTCCATTATCATATGGTTGATTTCTGAAAAAGTTGTAACATAGAATGTCTCTGTTATTTAATACACATGAAAAATGTATGTTCCGGAACAATTCTTTTTTTGCTATTTTTAGTTAAGCAATTATTTTGTGCATGCGTCATTTGCTTTTAAGGCAATAAATTACAATATTTATTTCATACAAGCATTTAGGATGTATACTTTTTTAAAATTCAAACAATAATTTTTGCATCAGATATTAGCTTTAATTATACGCTTCTGATAATAGAAACCAAATACTTTTATATTTTCTTGGTTATTTATTGAGAAAAAAACAAAAACAAATTAAACAACGTTGACAGGGGCGCCCATATTGGAAACTGATAAAATGAGGGTTAGAACCCGAAAAAATTGATTTCTCTAAAATGAAGCGGTAAAATCGTTTAATATTGCATATTCTTATGTCTTATGCACTACTTTATATATCATGTAATAACAAATTGTATGTTTTAAAATGTTGGCGTTAGGATGGTCATACCTTTAAATCACTTGAATTTTAGCGATTGCACAGATTATTTGTAATTAGATAATGTTGAAGGAATTCTACCATAGGCACCTATTTCGTTTTGTTCTCCGATCTATTTCACATAATTGAAGATTCCACCCACTGCGTGTTCCTGAAAATAGATATTGTCACGCAGACTGTTTTTTCAGTCAAACCGACGATTTCTTGGTGGAGGTGGACCTAGGGTACAGGCACCGACATTCCGTAAGCTACTTGGATAGCTTCCTCGCATGACAATCCTAAGTCCCTTGCGGGACTCGAACCCAGAGGTGAGGGCCAAGTGAAAAAAAATCGTGTTATATGTGCAAGTACTTGAATGTTAAGTTTCACTGAATTGCATAAGAAGTACATGTATATATAAGAGCAGTAGTTTGGACAAAACTTTAAAATCAAAATATAATTTATTGAACTGGAAAATGCTGATGATATGCACGATTGGTTTTTCCTTTTAAGTTTGGATGAAACTGCACCAGTAGTTTTTGAATATTTCGACAGACAGGCAGACCATGGAAAATGGTCAGTATAAGTCCTGGCTACGTTGCAGCATATATCAGCTATTGGGTAGCAGGCAACACAAAACTACGAATCGAAACGACTTTTTCATTCAAGGGCCATTCAGCAATTTCATTTAGCTAAAATCAATGAAACTCGTATAATATACGCAAGTATTTGAGCTACTATGGTTTCATTCAAACTTTAAAATGCCGACGATTTGCACAAGTAGACTTGGTACTTATCATTCCTGTAAAGTTTGGATGAAATTGCACCAGTAGTTTTTGAGGAGTAGTTCGAACAAGTTTTGCGACGGATGGACAGACGGACAGACAGACAACGGCGATATGACCCTTATATGTTGCCGCTACTCTGTAGCAGGCGACACAAAAAATGATATTTTCAATTCAAAATTAGAGCATATATGTATATTAACCCAGGTACAGTTATAAATTGACCCGGTTTCAACATACTATAACATTCCTTATTTACGCTTGACCACCCACACTTCCAAGAATCGGGAATCAATGCGTGTATATGCAACACGGAAATCTACATTTTGCTGCACTCCTGTATTGTAACAAACATGAATCTAAATAAAGTAAAAATGATGGGCCAACTCTTACTCAATGTATTTTAGCCAAGGTACAAAACATCGAAGAACAATAACGATTTTTTTAACTGATAATCTTGCTGAAATTTATTCCAATATTGACTAAAGGCATAATATACGCGGGCTTAATAATAAGCTGATCTAGTTCTTTTTAAATTTGACGCCTCGTTCTCATATGACTTTTGGCCAAAATCTAATATCTTGTTTGAGTGGATTTTACGTCACACCGACACAGTCCAGGTCGTATGGCGACGTTCCAGCTTTACTGGTGAAGGAAGACCTCCTATGCCCTTCCGGCTATGCATTACCTACAGGCTATGTCGAATATAATAGACTCACTTTGATAAACATTACCTCGTACAGTATCCATAACAGTGATTGCTTATTTGAGCAGTTGTCAATTTTAGCACGTGAATTTCGCGCTTGAATCATATAACAATAAAAACCATGTATTTCACAGAGTTGTAAACACTTCAGTTATAGCAAGTAGGACACATTCATCAGGTAAGGTCTTTGTTGCTGCTAATTTTTGTAGGTTTTAAAATTGATTAAAAATGTATGTAAGCAGGTTATTCGTTCGTTTTGTAATTTGATTCATCAAGTTGCAATATACATTTTGTAGCTTTTTTAAACGATGAAAGCAACGCTATTACAAATCCGGAGGGAACCATCGCTTAAGAAGTTGACAAAGTATTGTAGTTGAGCTGATGATACCAACCATGTTTTCCCATTTTTTTCTCAAAGATCAATCGAGAAAAAGGTCTCTGGAGTACTTACATATAAGTACATTGTACATCTATCTGTATACGCTAAAGACGTAGACCGGAACATCATTTTTTCATGGATGCTAAACTGAGCTTATTTGAAATTTAAAACCTATCAAGAATTAGTTAAGCTATCGCTTATATTGGATAAGATTATCACTATAACTGTTAATATTAAAGTTGAAAGACTAATACTAAAATTTGTACATCCAAGTTAAGAATATGATTGAAACAATTACGAAGATTTACATTTATTGAACACTGTTGAATAAACGTTCCATCTACGTTGTTTCAAAGTGACTATATCATTTATATACTAAAACTACATGTATATGGTAACCTATTTAATACTCTAAGGCAATTATCAGATAATATGCCAAAATATCCCCCCCCCCCCCTCAACATGCTACAGATTTCTGAATTGTTTATATCTTTACAGTAACATCAAGAGATGAGTAAGTCAGCGCTACCACCAGCTGAGGTTTACGCTCCACACCCACCACCAGGCTACCACTCCTACCCTACACAAAGTAATTACCATCCACCTCAAGAACCTCAGCCTATTCATCAACACCATCATCAAACGTCGGCACCAGCACATAATCAAAACATATCATTCGCTCCTGTAACAAACCAGGTAAGCATATTTATTAATCATCTAAAATCTTTGATTTGTTTTCTCATTTACATATTGAAAAGTTAAGAAAAACTGTTTAATTTAGATACATTTGTTACATTGTTCACTTTCATAGTCGTCGTAATCACTTTAATTTCCATTTCAGAAATGACTTGTAACAGGTTGTAGAATAATGTAACTTATAAAGAATGTTTTTAAGTAGAAATGGTTCATTACCTTAACAAAACAAGGCGAAAAGGCTAAAATAAAAATCAGTGTGTTTACCCAATGACTTACAATAAGATACATTTTCTAAAACTGTTAAATTTATTTTATTTTATGATTGAGATATCTGGGGATATGGAAAATTAAAATTTTGGAAATAACAGAACAAATACAATTCGAGTTAATAAAATATATTTTATTTAAATTTTGAAAGTTGTCCTCCAAATTGCGTGGTGTAAGACCTTGTACAGCTACAGTTATATCTATAGATCAAAAACACGAATCATATCATCAAAAATAATACTGCCAGTAAAAACAAATATTTTTGTTTTTCTGTGGACTTAAAAATATTTTGAAAGATTTAGATTTTTCTAATAATTGATGGCTAACAGTCACTGTTAATGTTAAACAAAAAAAATCTGATCTTTTTGTAAGTGAATGGCCTTAAAGTGGCATAACTCTAACTAGATTCACTTGAATCTTGATTTTTTTTCTTTAAATTTTGTACATTTTTTGTCAAGTTTCTTGTATTTATGCTCCCCTTGAGGCATGCAGGTTTGAATAAGCTTCTGTTCTGTTTTGTCCTGTTAAAGATACTATATCTCGAACACTAGCTGAGGAAGTGTGCCCAGTACAACCCATCGTGTTTACTTATGTTTTCCTTATTAAATAATTTTTGTTTGATATTTAGCATTTTAGAATCTTTCAATTATGTTAATACCAGATATTTTCCTTGTTTTCTCTTGAAAGCAATGCGGTAAAAGTACGTTATTTTAGCGCGATTTTCAAACCATAATTTAAAAAATGTGGGGAAAGTAACAGACCTATTACAACATTCACTTTTTTCAAAGGGTACTAAACATACATACATGTAGTTATTTTCGTATGAAAGCCAAATATGACTTTAAACTTGAGAGTTCAAGAAAAAAATCATCACAATTTTTTCATGATCAAATTCGGAATTTTGAATAATAATATCTTTATTTCCTCCAAAAGAAGAGCACATTTTTACAATTATACAATTATAATGGAACAAGTAAAATATTCAATTACAATGCAAATAATTACAGAAGATCTATGGTTACAGTATGGAAATCATAGATATTTAAATATATACACACATTAATATAATGTAGTTATCTATTTTTTTTTACACACATGTAAATAATAATATGGTAAATAGTAAGAAGTCAAAATAAATATCATTATATAGTCTATCAATTGAGTAGTTTATCAATGAATTTTATAAAAGAGATATAAGATTGAATTCTTGTTTCGTCTGTCACATTAAATGAAATAAAACCGCTGAACATTTCAAGTAATTGATTGTCTGCGCTATATGTACAAAACTCCAAATAGTTTTCCATTCCACGTAACTCATACAAGTTTTTGCCACAACTGGCATCTTTCAATCTCATTGTTTCCACAGTAAAATACGGCATGGATCGCGAAGTTCATAACGACGAGCTTGCACTTAAAGCATGTTTTGTCGTATTGTCTCGCGAAAAATAGGCACAGTAATTTAAACGCCGAGCAACATTGTACTTTAAGCTTTGTGTATTTACGACAAAATATCCAGAGGCTACTAGGTTCATACTTTGAATGTATCAATATATAGTTTTTCATTGTGCTATCGTTAGTTATCCTTGTAAACCATTCACTTTCTACTTTATAATGTATTGCACGTTTAACTATTCTTTTCCACGCTATTTTATCGGGAAAACATCCTGTTTTGTGAAAGTCAAGTAAAAAAGTTGAGAGATTATATTTGCCAAAGATCTTAAATATATCAGGGAAAAAACCTTTTGATTTCAGGGGTGATGCCAAATACATACAAAGTCTATTTATAAACACCTGTTTCACCTTGAATTTTGCATGGGCATGACAGAGTTGACACAAAAATATCAGTTTTCTCTGATCTATAATATTCATCACCGGGTAGATTCCCAAAGAGCTCAAGGCTATATCTGTACGTGTATATATAGGTGCAGATTACATTGTTTTGATACATTGTCTATGTGCTCGCTCTATCGGTAGAAGCTGTTTTTCTGTAACGCCGTTCCATAACTCACACCCGTATAGGGCTTTTGGGAGGACAACAAGTTCGTACACTTTCTTTGATGTTAATGGGTTAAGACTGATATCAAAGATACCAAAAAAGGTCTTTTTTAGTTTATTGCAGCTGTCTTTGATATTTTCTTGTAGCGTGAGGTCTTTCGTACATTTTACACCAAGATGTAAATACTCGTCTGCTTCTGTGATTTCCTCTCCGCCCATTGACCATTTTCTGCTACATGAACTATACTCATTAAAAACTACTACTTTACATTTAGAAGAATTGTAGAAATAACGTTCCTTTGTTGAATTTTCATGACATAGTTTTAGGAAATTGATATAACATGTTCGTAATAATTTGGTTTAAACATACTTATTTAAGCTCGATTGCGAAACAAGTCCTTGCAAGTTATAATAATCATTTTCGAGTCCGCTTCATGATACCAACCAGTACTGGTATCATATGGGTTGAGAGGCAGACACCTTCACCACTATGCCACCGCTCACATTTTTAGCTAAAACTGCAAAATTTATAACAAATATAACGAATCTGCTTGTTCCACGACAAATATATCAGATTGTTGTTATAAAACAACATTATATCATTTCCAGCCAAACAGCCCAAAACTTCCAAATTTATAACGAATCTAGGTGCATTTATCAAACGAGAAATTTGTCTAATGGTTGTTGTGCAACAAAATTGTTTCGTTTTCAGCCAATCAGTCAAGCATCAAATCTGAATGTAAATGTGGGTAATAGAGTGGTAGTAGGAGTAATACCAAAGAGACCTTGGACCACTAACCTTTGTGCCTGTATGCAAGACATTGAA
The DNA here is from genome assembly GCF_026571515.1 of Ruditapes philippinarum. Classification (NCBI taxonomy): domain Eukaryota; kingdom Metazoa; phylum Mollusca; class Bivalvia; order Venerida; family Veneridae; genus Ruditapes; species Ruditapes philippinarum. Next base: position 50,224 of record NW_026852998.1, read on the forward strand.
GTTTGTAAGTTTGTCTATTTGTATTATTATTTTTACGATATAAGGATAAATTTTAAAAGCGCGAGTGCATGACGTAAACATTTTAATACGATGTACATTTAATACATGTGCTCCACTGTGAGTAAAACATGCCAGTCTCAGAAGAAAGTCGGTCCGATACATGTTCAGTTGATAGATATGTTACCGTCTAAAAAAACTCATTATTTATAGATTAACACTTTTTACATATTATTTTCTTCATATTTGACGTGAGCGGGATAGAGGAATGTCCCTGAAATGACTTGAGTTCATCAATATCTAAGTCATGTCTCTACTTGTATTTAGATCAAATGTCAAGAAATGTTGAAATAGTTTGACATAGCTCAATAACTTGAGTTAACGTATAATTGATTTATATCCCAACAAAAGTGAATCTCGTGTTGTTTATTGGCATTATTTCGCAGAAAATGGCCAAATACACATGGACAAACATTTCACACATGTACATACACTTTTAAAGGTAATAGGGACGCCTTATGTAGACCAATAATCTCGTTACAGCACCAGTATTGATTATTCCAAAATTAACACTTTCCAACCAATTTACCTCATTTTAATTGCAATTTTCAACATTTAATACACATCATGACTTTACTTCAGTTATTAAACAAAGGTGCATATCTTGAAATGCTGGCACTCTTGTAATGACCGGCTGATAGAATCAAAGTCCAAAAGAATCATTTGGAAACATCTGGTGCAGGCCGTCTCGCAATAGAAAATTTCAAAACAAAATGAGACTGAAGATAAAAATAAATGTTTTATCTTAAATTGTTTCACATCTTAATAAATATAACCAATGAACTTTTAGTCCTCACATCACGTGGTGTTCCAACTGAAATCTGTATTGGATCCAGTCAGATCAATTAAGCTTCGTTTTCACTTCCGGTGTCAAAAAAAGTGTATCCCATATAGCGTTGTTTTCATTTTTGAGAGTACATGTATAATAATTCCATATAAAATCCTTATTGCACTTGAATTAACATTTTGGTGTATACAGAATTTATTTTAGTTCGATTGTGTAGGAAGTTATTAGCTTATAAACACACTTTCGAATCTGTTCCTGGAACCAACCATGCAGTACTGAGCAATGAGTGTAAAGTTTCTTGCTCAAGGAAACAACGACTTGCCCCTGTCAGGGTTTGAACCCATACGGCTAGCGGTCATAAGGTTACTAGTCCGAAGCGTTAACCATTCGACCATGCCTCTACTTGAATTAACAAAGTTCTGTCAAAATTGTCAATGTTGAATTTAGTTACCAATGTTTTTAGAGCACATGAAATGTATCTATGATTTTAGGTATGATGGCGTGGTGTCTGACACCGTGCTTCTTGGCAAGGCTGGCGAAAGAGATGGGTGAATGCGTGTGTACACCTTGTTGTATTCCCACCGCCCTGATGGCCATGAGGGTTCAGGTCAGAGCAGCTAATAATATAAGGGTAAGTAAATAATGTAAGCCGCGTCACGACAAAAGTAACATAGTGCGTTTGCGACCAGCATGGATCCAGACCAGCCTGCGCATCCGCGCAGTCTGATCAGGATCCTTGCTGTTCGCTATCAGTTTCTCTACTTGTTATAGGGTTTTTAAGCGAACAGCATGGATCCTAATCAGACTGCGCGGCTGCGCTGGCTGGTCTGGATCCATGCTGGTCGCAAACACATTATGTTGGTTTTGTCATGACGCGGCTCATATGTTTCAAATACCGTCTATTCTTCATTTTTATATCATTAACTACAGTGTATGATGACATGATTTTGTTTAAAACTGATAATTATTGTGTTAACTTCTCAAAAAGTTGTCTTATTAATTGAAAAGTAGAAGAAAGTGAATTCAAAAATATGTATGAGCGTTATCAATTGTAAATAGCTAACAGTTGTCTGATTTTGCAAGGTACATATCTTATTTTCCATAGCTATTTTTTTTTATAAAAAAATGTATTTTTTGATATGACAAAAGGGACCCTCGTCTCCAGATAGTGAATGAAGCTAACTCCGAATGACATGCCCCCCCCCCCCAACTTTGCTGATTTAAATAAAATTAGGAGAAATTTAATTTATGCAAGGGAATAAGCTATATCCATTCAGCATATACACGTACACTATAACTGGTTGATGATGGTCCCTGAGGACTACTTAGTATTGAATATGATGTCTGCATGGAGTAGTATTTGGCGTCTTTCTATGCCATTAAAAACCTGAACATTTTATCTATAAAACATTACAGTATATGTACAGCGTAGATAAGCAAAACTGGTGGCGATGTAAAAATAAAATTTATAGCAGGGATGTGTGCTTAATTACAGTAACTACTGTCGTCGTTGTTCATATCATAACATATGCAGTGTTTGGATTGATTTTATTGCAGGGAAGTATTTGGGAAGACTTTTTTCTGACAAATTGCTGTCCATTATTGACCATGTGTCAGATGAAAAGGGAAATGGACAATGTTGCTCTGAAGAAACCTGGGACACAACTACCTGGGTCAGTACCTGGGTCAATGCCTGGGGCAATGATGTAAATGATGAAGTTAAAGGACTCCTACATTTCATCACAAAATAACATACGGGTATGACAAGACGTCATTTCCTGTTTAATTGTGGATATGTATAAGAAAATCTGATACTGTTTCAATAGTCGATCTGTGCTTAATATTTCATATTCTCTTTCTTGTGCTAAAACATTTATATTATTTCAACATTTATTTTTTTTCTTTGTATTTCTATATGAAAAGCATGCAATTTCAAATGAAATATAACACATTGTGTATGAAAATTTGTTTTTGATTTTTTCTGTTTTCTGTTAACTATAATACTCTAGCTACAAAATTGCATTTGCGCAACAACTTTTTATCAGCGCGACATCCCGAGGCGATAGTTTCTTTTGGTGATACGGTAAATTGCAATAAAACCCCGCCATCTCTTGGACTATTACTTTTACTATATACTAAATGAATGTAATCTTACAATTGAAGTAATTTCAAACATTGATCTCATTAAACCTGAATTTAACTAAAGATGTAATAACAGCATACTATACATAAAGGACATTCCGTCCGTCCTTCCGTCCTTTTTTCCGTTCTCTTTTGTGTGACACGTAACTCAAAAAGTATTTGACCTAGAGTCATGAAACTTTACAGAAATGTTGATCACCATGTGTAGTTGTGCGCCTGGGTATTTTCGTCTGGATATTTTAGTTTTTTTAAGAGTAATTACCTTTGACTTAGTAAGATTTTTCAATTTTCAACTGTGTCGCATGTAACTCAAAAAGTATTTCACCTAGGCATGAAACTTTACAGGAATGTTGATCACCAAGTGTAGTTGTGCACCTGGGTATTTTCGTCTGGAGTTATTTAGTATTTTTAGGGTTATTGCCCTTGACTTAGTAAAACTTTTGCAATTTTCAACTTGTATGCATGTAACTCAAAAAATATTTGACCTAGAGTCATGAAACTTTACAGGAATGTTGATCACATGTGTAGTTGTGCACCAGGGTATTTTCGTCTGGAGTTATTTAGTATTTTTAGGGTTATTGCCCTTGACTTAGTAAAACTTTTGCAATTTTCAACTTGTATGCATGTAACTCAAAAAATATTTGACCCAGAGTCATGATACTTTACAGGAATGTTGATCAGCATGTGTAGTTGTGCACCTGGGTATTTTCGTCTGGATTTGTTTAGTATTTATAGAGTTATTGCCCTTGACTTAGAAATTTTTTGCAATTTTCAACTTGTGTCGCATGTAACTCAAAAAGGATTTGACATAGAGTCATTAAACCTTACGGGAAGGTTGCTCAGCATATTTAGTTTTGCACCTGGGGTTTCGCTTGTGGATTTATCCAGTATTTGTAGAGCTATTTCCCTTGACTTAGTAAAACCGTTTCATTATGTTGTTATTTGTTCCTTGAGATCTTGAGTTAGAATCAACCAACTTTTACAGGAATAATGATCACCATCACTAAATTACAGGAATAATGATTCACATCACTGTGAAGCTATGCACCTGGGACTTTGCATATGGATATTTTCAGTTTTGTTAGAGTTATTGCCCTTCACTTACAATAGTATAAATTTGCAATTTTCAACTTGTTCATGCATAGCTCAAAAAGTATTTCACGTGTAGGTATGAAATTTACAAAAAATGTTGGTCAGCATGTGTACATGTGCACCTTCGGGTTTGCTTGTGGATTTATTCAGTTTTTTTTTAAAGTTCTTGCCCTTAACTTAGTAAAAGATTTTTAGTTTTCAAAAAATATGTGACCTAGAGTCATAAGGTTGACAGAACAGTGGCGCGGTGGGGGCACCCGTGTCCTATGGACACATTTCTAGTTTAATCCAATAATCTGATATTAGAATTATAATTATAATAAATTATAATTAAACAGGTAAGGGATCTATGCATTTTGATAAAATTTGAACAACGTTACCTTGGTAGAGGTCTATTAGAAAATGTTTATCCAAAATATATAAAGTTCTATCCTTAGAGAACTCAGAGGAAAATATCGTTTTATAAATATAACGACAAATCATTTTCCGGGCCAGTCGACTAGAAGTTTCATGCTCTAAAGTCTGCCGTTTTAAAGCCGATTTAAGTTTTTACAATATACATGTAAGAAAAACTTTAGAAGTCCTTTCCCCAAATTAACATCCTTTCGCGTTTAATTGGAATAGGACTTGGGGTTAATGTAGAAAACATTTTATGTATATAACAGAGAACATACACGCATACAAGACAATTCTGCGATGCAGTGGCACGAAAAGTTAGTTTGTAGTCGCTTTCTTGCTGCTGAAGCCTAATATAGTTGTGTTAGTTGTACCGTTGTCTATTATCGTCCAGGTCTAATCATCACAAAACACGCATGGAAATTTTCAAGGCGATAGACTACAGTGATTGCAATGCATTATAAAGATTTACTTCATATTCTAGTTTAAATATACATGTACGGGGTTAAACTAATGTCATACACAGATGATCGGGACTGAAAACATTCAATGCAAATTTTGTACACTGCACATTTTAGTTTGGATAAAAACAACTAGAAATATGTCCAAAAGACAGTACGTATGTCCCCAAACTGCACCGTTTTGTCAGTCTACTGACGTACAGCAGGGCAGTATGACAAAAGGAAATACAAAGAAAATACTACATTCATTTTTTCCAATGTTGACTTCTTGATTTTTCCCAATATTGATTTCAAGTCCCAATTTTATATCCTAAAGTATGCTTAAAAGTAAATAAAAACAAAGTCCCGTATGAACAACTACACATACTGACCAACAGTACTGTAAAGTTTCATGATTCTAGGTTTGTTTGTTTGGGCAATAACTTCACAAATTCTGGTCAACTACATATGCTGACCAACATTTCTGTCAAGTTTCATTACTGGAGGTCAGATACATTTTGTACTACGCACGTCACAAGTTGAAAATTTCAAATTTATACTAAGTCACGGGCATTTACTCCCAGAAACCCAAAAGCCAACCCCAGGAGCACAGCTTCACATGCTGATCAACATTCCAGTAATTTGGGATACATGACAAAAACATTTTGGACGGTTTTTACAAAGTCAAAGGTAAGTACTTTACAAATTCTGAAAGAAAATATGTACAAGCAAACCCATAGGTGCATAACTACACTTGCTGACCAACATTCCTATAAAGTTTCATGACTCTAGGTCAAATAGTTTTAGCGGTACTCGTGACACAATAATTTGAAAGTTGCAATTTTTCACTAAGTCAAGGGCAACTGTATAAATACTGAATAAACCACAATCAAACCACAAAGTGCACAATTACTCACCCTGACCAACATTTCTGCAAGGTTTCATGACTAGATCAAATTAAATAAAATAGCTCTACAAAAACTTACTGAATCCACGAGCAACCTCCCATGTGCACAACTACACATGCTGACCAATATTCCTATAAAATTTCATGACTCTAGGTTAAATACTTTTTGCGCTACTGCAACGCAATATGAAAATTGCATTTTTTTATAAAGTCAAGGGCAATAACTCTACAAGAACTGAGTATTTCCATAAGCAAACCCCAAGTACACAACCATAGAAGCTGACCAACATTCCTATAAAGTTTCATGACTCTAGGTAAAAAACGTTTTGGGCTTAGCCGGACATAAAATGAAAATTTGCATTTTTTTTATTAAGTCAAGGGCAATAACTCAAAAATATTAATTAAATCCTCAAGCAAACCCCAGTTGCACAACAACAGATGATGATCAACATTTCTGTAAAGTTTCATGAGTCAAGGTCAATTTTTTATTTTTTTGAATGCAGGGCACAAGTTGAGAATTACAAATGTCATACAAAATGATCTCACATCTCAATAAATCCACAATCAAACCCTAAAGGTGTACAATTACAATAATTGTAAATTGCTGACAAACATTTCTGTAAAGTTCATGACTAGGTCAAATATATTTTCGGCAACATACAACCCAATAGCTCTAAATACTGAATAGCTACATATGCTGACCACATTCCACTAAATTTTCACGACTCTTGGTCAGATATTGTGAGCTACGCGCATTACAAATTGAAAACTGATTTTTTTTCCCAATAAAAAGCGCAACTAGACTTATCACTTGATGTGATCAATACCTCCACCAGCAACTTTGACTTTTTGAAAAAAAAGTTACTGAAGAAAAATTTGAACTCATCCTATAGTAAGTGAAGTATCAACTGTATACAAAGATTTGTTTTTCAATTAATTGCAATTCAAACCAGGATCTTCATATAAACTTCCTATTAACCAAGTTTGATTACAATATCTCATTTCTAACTCTAGTTATTGTCTGGTAACCATTTTTCTATTCTTATTAATGGCGACCTTGACCCCAGAGGTCAAAATGCAATACCAACCAAGGTCTTCATATAAGCTTGCTATACACCAAGTTTGATTACAATCCAGAACTCATGTTTCTATTTTTAGTAACGGTCACCTTGACCCAGGGCTCCAAATGCAATACCAACAGGGGTCTCCATACACAAAGTTGGATTACAATATCTCATTCTTAACTTGTTATTGTAGGGAAACCATTTTTCTTTTTTAATAACAGTGACCTTGAAAGTTTGATTACAATACCTCATGCCAAACTCTAGTTATCGTCCGGAAACCCATGAAGAAGTCCAACAAGCTGACTCCTATATACCCCCCTAACTTCATTTGTGGGGGTGTAATAACTCTGACAAATGTGAATTAAACGAAAGAACAAGGGATGATCAATATTTCTGTAAAGTTTGTTGACTAGCTCAAGCACTTTTAGACCTACATGTGACACAACATGAGAACGGATGGGCCCACAAACAAAAGGGCAAATCTAATGCCCCCCCCCCTTCTTACTCCCCATCCAAGGGGGCACAAAAGGAAACAAACAAGGTTGTAGAAAACTGTATATATAATTTATTTGTTTTAATAGGAAATAAACAGCACTTACAGTGAGCACAATTTGCAACTATAGAGTAAAGTTCTAACAACAATGTAATCATACAGTGTATAGGATAATAATGTCTATGAAATAAGCCAAGAAATTCAACACAAGACTAATTAATGATACAGAGAACAGTGGAATCACTTGAAACATAAAACATACACATCATTTCTCTTATATAATCATATATACTAAAGTAAATTTATGTTTGAAAAAAAAATATCAATCTATAAAATACAATATTTCATATATATGACATTGGAATCACTTCACACATAACCTCCAATCAACACCGAAGAAAAACAAAACTTTTAATTTTCTTTGTAAATTTCATCCTCTATCATTTTGTGTATTGATTGATGAATATCACCAAGATTTGTACAAGCATAATTTTCCATGTTGATTTATAGAAGCTCCCATTCGATTGGGAAAAGCATAATTTTTCAATCTTTTTATTGATAAAAAGCTTAATTTTCCATGATGATTTATAAAAGCTTCATTTTACATCCTGATTGGTAAAAAGCTTGTTAAACAAGCAATTATCATAGTATTGCAAGCAATCCATAAGTCCCCTACCGGTAAGAGCCCAAGCAACATTCTGAAGGGCCATTCACTTAGGTTCCTATTTTAAGTAAATTTGTTGAAAAAGTTCTTTAAAAGTGATCACAGGAAACAGTTTTTATGTACAGACAGACGGACTGAAGGACACTCTAAAGTTACTTTTTAAACATCCCTGTTATCAAAATATAACATTTTTAAAATCCTATCATGATTGAAGAATTTCTCAAAAAAAAGTCTAAGTTCAAAAGGGGCATAATTCTGGAAATAGTCTTGCTAGAGTATTGAACACTCGCAAATGTTGAGTGACAATAAGAAACATTTATATAAAGTTTGAAGTAGATATATTCAGAAAAAGAAGTTATTAAAAAAAAACAATGTTTTTTTCATGAAAATTTTAAGTTCAAGGGAGTCAATTCTGATAAATTTTGTACTAGAGTTGTAAACCTTGCCAAATATGATATGTATGATGACAAGCAACTTATATTTAAAGTTTGAAGAAAATACCTTAAGAAATAAAGAACTTATAGTGAAAAAACTTAAAAACTAGAATAAGAAATCTTGAAATTCAGTCTATTTGTTGCCATAGCAACCAGAATTTTCAACATAGGAAGATAAGAAAAGGATGTGCATAATTTCCATACTGCCATCTACACATATGTCAAGTTTCATAAACATATTTTCAGTACTTTTTGTGTTATCACTGGATCCAGGTTATGTGTAAAATTTGCCATATTTTCAGTCTATTTGTTGCCATAGCAACCAGAATTTTCAACATAGGAAGAAAAGAAAAAGACGTGCATAATCTCCATACTGCCATCTATCCATATATCAAGTTTCATAAAAATATTTTCAGTACTTTTTGCGTTATCGCTGGATCCTGTTTATGTGTAAAATTTGTCATATTTTCAGTCTATTTGTTGCCATAGCAACCAGAATTTTCATCATAGGAAGAAAAAAAAAAGACGTGCATAATCTCCATACTGCCATCTATCCATATATCAAGTTTCATTAAAATATTTTCAGTACTTTTTGCGTTATCGCGGGATCCAGTTTTGTGGACGGACGGACTGACGGACGGACAGACGGACGGACAGACAGACGGAGGGTAAACCTAAAGTCCCCTCCGGTAAACCGGTAGGGGACTAAAAACTTAAAATTTTAGCTTAATTGGTAATGAACATAACATCTTGATTTCATGAAAGAATTATAGAAAAAAATCCACTGAAAATGTTCAGAAACATATCATATATGCTTGTAACAAAAAATACAGACCATGATAAAGAGTTAATACAACATTATTTGGAAGAACATGAGGACAGAAGAGGTATTATAATTATACAATTTTTTTTTCTATTATGTGTCTTGATTTGTATGGACCAGGAACCTGCCAATGCTAAATTTCTGTAATGAACTTATCCTGCCTTGATTGTGGTAGAGTCCACTGTATATTTGAAGGGTTTCAATATCAAACTACTTATATTGAGCAGCAGATAGTGGAGTGGCTTTAAATTGATTGCTTGGTCAGCTAGTATTAGAAGAGAATTTTTTTCTCTCTCCATTTATGCCTTTTAACAATGAATTAAATGAAATCAAAAAGTCTTGCTTTAAAACAATTCCTTTTTAACATTAATATTGAACAGTTTGTTCTAGCTGAAGCAAAAAAAAATGTTCTTGAAAGCATCTGATGCTAACTTTATAAGAAAAATACTATTTGAAATACTGTCTTTTAAATGTTTGAGATCTGTATCAATTAGTGAAATATTTTAACAAATTAACATAAATTGAAAATCTGCTGCAATAGTTTAAGGGAGTGATGGAATGAGATTTTCTCTCAGAAATTATTATTAACCAAATTACAAATACTGCAACAACCTTGACATCCTATAAATAATTAGCTGCTGCATCAACCCTGAACAACTTCATTAGTAAAACTTTATACGTTATATTAACTATTGATTATCACGTCAATGTTCTTTCCATATCTTAATACAGTCATTAATTTTATGTTTTTAACACTTCATGATCAATGTAGCTTGTTTAACAAATTGGAGAATAAATACTGTATCAAATTTCCAATAATAACAAGAAAACTAAAGTTGCTGGACTTCCTAGCAACACATATATTTGTCAGCATTAAAATACCTTTGCTCATCTCAAGCTGCCACAAAAAAAAACTTCTGCCCTAGAAAATGTCACTGGAAATTACACTTTTGCATAATGATAATTTCGGACCTTTGGCAAATGTGTAAAACATGCTGGGCATTTTTATGTGAACATTAGTTTTCAACCTGAGTAACTAATGACAAACGGCTGCTGGGCAGCGTCTATTTTTCAAAGAAATCGTTTTATTGGCCGGTGTCCGGGCTCTGTGACAATCAGACAACAGCAGCTGAGAATTTTGCTAATCGGGCAGACATCTTTAACTTTAAAATCGCCCTGCATTTGTGAAATCTTCAAAACTGCTGATGCTGTAGTTTGTTAAATCGTGCCGCAGCGGTTCTATTTGTGACCTCGGCATTAGTAAACAATGTTAAGCATACAGATAAGCAATAGTCCCATGTAACTGTATGGCTTTCATTTTGCTGTTCCAGGAATAATATTGACAGAGCAAACAAATACATGCAAAAATACAAGAGTACCAATAGTAAATAACATACCTCCCTTTATAACTAATGACAGCGTTCTTTATACACATTTTATTAACCATTAACCTTCAGTATTTCTTAAATGGACCCGTCCAACTTCCATTTTTGGAACTACATGTATGCTTAAGATATCAATTTTTGGGATAGCAAGATAAAAATTCAAAGTTACACAGCCATCGGCATAAAACAAGGTCAGACTGTACAAGCATCATCAGACTGTATAAATAATCTGGTTATATACTAGTGGCAAAGGCTAATTACTTTTGATAAACTAGTGCTACATTGAATCCATGAATATTTTTTCAATATTTTACAGACAGATTAGAAAAGAAAAGGTGGGTCTTTCATGAGGAACACCACGTATATATGCAGGTAAGTCGTTAATGAATGAGGTACTATCAGACACAATTGTGTCATCAAATACACAAACAACTTCTATCATTACATAACATCAGTTTGTAACAATAATAACTATCATCTATAAGTCCTTAAAGTTCACAAAGAAATGACAAACAAATAATAGTTTGCTGAAATGGCAACAATATAACTATAAAAACTTTATTTCATATAAGTCGTGAAGTAATGTCTGACCATCATATACTGGCAAACTACATGTTATGATGTATTTTAAAACTGGCACTTTACCATCAGATTCCCAACATGCTGTATATCTATAGATAAACACACAACATGAATCAAGCTCTACATACATTCAATGTTTTAATGAAATCTTGTCAACATTTAACAGACCAAAAGAACAGCAATAATGAATATTTCTGCAACAAAATTTCTCTGTCCTCTAGTTCTCTTACAAGAATCATAAGGAAAATTGTTATTTCAAAGTAGTTTGTAAGGTTGATTGGTCTGTATTTTTCATACCATTAAAAAATGACCATATTTGTAGCTAGAATTTCTTCTTACCACACTATTTTAATATCTAATACGTGAGACAAATTATTTATCTATTGTTACAAACACCTGTGATAGCACTGACCTGACTGTAGTAAGCTTCTAAACACAAAGACATACAAATGCATTATGTAATAACACAAATGTACGATGTTACAACACAATTGTGAAATGCCATAACACAAATGTATTATGTAATAACACAAATCTAATATGTTATAACACAGCTGTGAAAGTCATAACACAAATGTATTATGTAATATATTTTGTAATAACACAAATGTATGTTGTTATAACACAGCTGTGAAATGTCATAAAACAAATGTATTATGCAATAACATCAATGTATGATGTTATAACACAAATGTTTTTTGTAATAACACAAATGTATTATGTAATTTCACAAATGTATTATGTAATAACACAAATATTTTGTTATAACACATAAATGATGTTATAAAAACAGTTGTATTATGTAATAACACATATGTATATATATATATGTATATATTAACACAAATGTATTATGTTATAACACAAATATGAAATGTTATAACAAAACTATGAAATGTAATATAATTGTATGATGTAATAAGTCAACTGTATAATGTAATAATGCACCAAACACATTCATGGAATCATGGTAGGTCAAACAAACAGATCAGAATAATTGACAAAAATACATCACATACATGAGCACTAGTTCATACCATCACAGAAAAAGAACAATATTGTCCTTGCAAAACGCAACCAAAATCTTTTAAAAAAAAAATGGCCAAGTATAGTTTTACATGTATTTGTTTTCCAAATCCACTTTCAATTAAGTTGTTTTTTCATTGGACAGACAAAATGAGCCGCGTCATGACAAAACCAACATAATGTGTTTGCGACCAGCATGGATCCAGACCAGCCTGCGCATCCGCGCAGTCTGATCAGGATCCATGCTGTTCGCTTACAAACCCTATAGCAAGTAGAGAAACTGATAGCGAACAGCATGGATCCTGATCAGACTGCGCGGATGTGCAGGCTGGTCTGGATCCATGCTGGTCGCAAACCCATTATGTTGGTTTTGTTGTGACACGGCTCAAATGTTTTTGACAAACACAATGTGAATATATTTGCTGTTTTGTTTTCTTCAAGTATCTAATATAGATATCTCTCTATGTAGAAGTCAGCTATGAAAAACCACTATTAAAATCTTAACTTAACTGAATGCTGTTTCAAAAAACCAAAGATTATTTTAATTAAGTTCATATAAATTTATGTTCTGTATTTACATAGTTTTGCTAGTGAAATTTAAAACAAACAGCGACAATGGTTCTTGAATATGGGTGTGAATATGAATTGACTATATTAGGGATGATGCAAATATTATCTCGAGGATTGCATGTAATACTGTGGTACTAATAACTTACTCTAAAAGTTTATTATTGAGATGACAAAATTGCATTCAATCCTTGAAAAATATTATGATACATGACTATTCATTAACATGAAGCAAGATCTTTAGAATTCCTCATTAGATGATACAATGACCTTTTTTTCAATCACATTTGGAAAAAAAACCTACAAAGTTACAGGTTTCCCCAAAACTTTTTAATACATTTTTGATGTTTTCCTACAGGAGTAGTTATTAAATTGGGATTAAAGTAGCAATATTTTTTTTCTTTATACAATTAATTATCATTCCTTTGAACTAATCAAATTGTGGTATTTGCTACTACATAATAGAATTACAAGCCTTTGAAACTTGGGTTTGTATCTTATTTTTTTTATACTTGCAGAGGTTCACATATTTTAACACTTTCCCTTCTGAATTATATTGGCAGATAGGTCTTAAGTACAGTCATCTTTACAAGACAATACCATACATGTATTATGTAGGAACATCAAGAACGATGTGATAAACATACTAATGAAGAATCCTATTTATCCTGACTATTACATTAACCTGTAGATAAGCAACTGATATGTGTATAAATGTTTGATACAAAATTGTGCTTTCTTTATTTACAAGATAATTAGTGGAGGGCCTATATAATAAAGTTTACCTTATACATGATATAAAAATGTAGCACACTGGTCAGTGTACTATTCTATAAAACTATAGTAACAGTTATAATGTTAATGGTTATATAATATTACCTGTCAAAGCAGGCAGAACATGTAATATATGCAACAGATAGAGGCTATCTACTGTTTTCGTAGCTAAATTAGGATCATTTTTAATCACAAATCTACAATATACAAACATAATTTGTGCATGTCAATAAACTTCTTTAAATGCTAAACTTAGAAGATAAAATTTTTACTGCTCTGTCAAAAAATCTAATATGCCTATGTATCATAACTAGTACTGAAGTAAATTATTACTTACAATTTAAGTTGAATATGAAACAACAAAACATACCTCAATGCATATATAAAATGAAAACACTTATCTTTTCTATTATGATGACACATACTTCAATTATTTTTTGTTCAGAATGCTCTTTTTCAAACATTTAATGTTTCCTGTCTTGTATATCTGCGTGTTTTAACACTTAAAACTGTGAAATCTGTATAATGGATTCGCATAGCTCAGAAACTAGAACATTCAATTTAAAGTCTCAAGGGATTTCAATATCATAAGAGAAAAGATATGAGCCGCATCACAACAAAACCAACATAATGGGTTTTCGACCAGCATGGATCCAGACCAGCCTGCACATCTGCGCAGTCTGATCAGGGTCCATGCTGTTCGCTTGCTTACTACCGGTATAACAAGTAGAGAAACTGATAGCGAACAGCATGGAACCTGATCAGACTGCGCAGATGTGCAGGCTGGTCTGGATTCATTCTGGTCGCAAACGTACTATGTTGGTTTTGTCATGACAGGGCTCATATTAGCCTACCAACAGCAACAGCCTGGTCAGATTGTAGCACAATACTTTAGGCTGGCCTGGCTCTATGGCAAATACCAATTACTTTAGGTTACACCAGGTTAAAGGCTTACACAAAATTTAATTAATTTAAACATACTTTATTGCTCATAATACATGTAATACCAATATACAAAGAACAAAAGTAAGTGGGCTGAGCAGCAATTTTTTCCCAGCTCATTTGTTTTTGTATGCTTGTTCTTTGGTATATGAATTTAATTCATTGTCATATAGTAAAACCTATAATCAGGGGAGAGATTTTCATTTTCAATTGGGTTTATCATTAGATATTACATATTTTAGTAACAAAAATGAGCAAGATTAATCACAAAGGCAATAGGCTTATTTACAATTAACCTTAACATATCAAGTAATGTTCAGGCCATATATTCTATCAAGCAGTCCATTTTGATTGTTATATATATATTATGCTCTGGTCTCAAATGTCATTTAGTCACACATTTTGTGGTCATCTATGTACTATATTGTGCTACAGTAGTATATAATGCTGCAGTACTATATAACAGCATGTACTATATGTGTAACTAACATAAAGTGACATTATGCCCATCCAAAGGTATATAGTGAGTGAACAGAAAAAGTCAAAATTAGTTTACATTTAGCCATAATTCCTTTCAATTTTATAATTTACTTCAAATTTATAATTTACTTCAAATAAATAATAAATAACTCACATTGTGAAAGGAAATATTTGTAAATATCCATCTGAATTTACCTGTAATGTTCCATTTATAAAAAGAGTGGGGCAGTCTTTTTGTATTTTATGCAGATTTATATTTCACCATAAACATTTTCTAATATCAACTGTTGGCCAACCACTATTATATCAATCAGTCTTTTGGAATATACTGTCAATTCCATTCACTTCGACAATGAAAACATGAGCATAATGTCCCTTTAATTACACGGATCAATTGCTATATAATATATATGTAAATATATACGTATATCTTACTGACATATTTCAACATATTTTTAAAATTAATCCTGGAATTTAAGTAAAAACAATAATTTAACATTCATATAAGGTGTTTATTGTACCACTACCAGAACTTGTTCTTCCTACAAAATAACTTGCAAAAACTGTAGACTTTGAATCCTATATTTTAATGTATTTAGCAAAATGTGTTTTCTTATGGTCTATGTTTTAAAAACAAGATTATTAGTAATACATTGTGCAACAAACTTATGATATCTGTTAATCAAGATACTATGTCAGTAATGTATGTATAAGACATAGTTTAAGATATACATGAATATTTTGATATTATGCTAACAGTAGTTATAAACAAATGTAAAGCTATAGCACTAATATGAGATAAACTTGTCAACAAAAAAATAAAGGAAGAAAAATAGCATCAACAAAAACATCTCAACAAAGAATACAAGTTTTAACTAATACACATATAATTGTTGATTTTTTAACAAAAGAAAGTCTCCTTCAGGTTAATAAGTCATGTATTATTATATATAATGATTAAACCTCCTAAGACTGGTAAACAATACTTATAAAAGACAAGTGTATGACACACACAAATAATAACATGCATGTGTCATGTGTAAACCAATTAACTATCACATCAACTAAGTTAAAAAGAAAATAAATCTTTTATATTAATGCCAAAGAATTTTTTTTTTAATATCAGACTCAAAATGTAGGATATGTCTTGGTATTTGTTCCCTCAAATAAAGAAATGTAACCCATCATCTACATTCTGATTACGGTTTCAATTATGAATTTATCAGATTGTAACTAGATTTATCTAGACAAATTGACAAAACAAATTACAAAACAATTTACAAAGCATAAATCTATAAATTTCACAGAAAAAATGACTGAAAATCGTACAAAATTCTGAAAATGTCGACAAGCAAAAATCACAAATTGAACAATGACTTTCAATGCTGAACATTGCAACATATTACAAAATAAAGCAATAAACAAACAACTACCAGTAATATAACATTTTTATCATGCCTCACAACATTCATAGGAATCTATTTGGCAATTAAAGCAATAACATTCATCATGTGAGAAAAAAAAAACAACCAAAAAACAAATAGGGTGCTCAAAATTTCCAAATGCAACCCCATCCCCCTACCCTAAAAAAAATTCAGCTTATCTCAATACTGTATGCATCCCAATTAAATACAAAGATTAATAAAAAAATCACTCTTAACTTAAAGCCTCAGAAAATAATATGATTTCCCTCTGAAGTAAAGGCAAAGATGGGTTTTTATTATGATTTCTTTTATCATAGAAGCTCAACATGTAAGCAGTGTTAAATTTGAAATAATCTGTTAATAAAGCAACTGAAGTTAACAAAGTGCTATCACGCTAAAGCTTCTGAGAAATAAAAATATTTGCATTTTTTGGGCTTGAGATGTCTTTAATAAAAAAAAAAACCCAATGAATTTTCATAACAAGATTGTAAATTTCAGAGATAAGGAGATTATAATCCAAAATGCCATAATCCGAGAAATCATAAGAAATCTTTATTTCTTTTAGTTTATATACAGTACTATGTAACAATTATAACTAACAGCTGAAAGTGAATATCAAAATCCCAAATATCTTTCAAAGAATGTTTTTAAAAAAAGCAGTATCAAAACAAATATTCATATAAAACAAATTGTAGAGGAGAGAATATATAATCTTAAGGCTATATAAATATACAGCGTCCTCCTGTCAATGTATCCTCATTTCCAAATAGTTTGTGTCCTTTACAACTGAATTCTAACACATCCCTGAAACACTCCCCCCTGTCAAGACAGTTAATGCAAAACTTGAAAAACAATTTTCACGTAAAATTCACAAAAAACATATTAAGAACATGAGCAATATTGTCATGTTCGGTAAACCACATTTAGTTAGTGATTTCCATTATTCCTGTACAAGGATATTATTTAATATAAACATTCCAAAGTGATTAAACTTACAATGAAACTTTGCCAATAGTATTTCCATCAAAATTCTCATCTTGAAATGAAATACTTCTCAAATTTTCAAACATTAAAAAAAAAAAAAATTCATATCTTCATTTAAGAAAAATAAAGACAATATTTTGAGACTTTGTCACATGATCCAACTGTGTCATGTGATCAATCATGTGATCAAATCACATGACAAAAAACTTTTTCTTGTTAGTCTAAATGAATGAATGTAGTACTAGTACTAAATGCTATTTGCTATATACAGAGCTGTTGCCTCTATATGATATTTATGCTGCTATCAAACAGCTGTTGAACTTTTTGGTCTTGCTTTGCCACGTCTCTGAGCAAGGAAAGAGGCACCTACTGGTTCTAGTGACGGCACCTTTGGTTGGGTATTCAATGCTTTAAATGTAGCTGCCATTGCACCCTGCAAAAATTGTGAATTTACACCGGTCAAAAAGCTTGTCAAGATAATGCTAATACACAATAGACACTTTTAATTTTCCACGACCCCTCACTTTTTTAAATGCCTTAAACAATGTATTACAAATAAAATTGAAGCAAACCAGCAAACTATTTTCACCCTTTCAATTTTTTCTTTGAATCAGACAAGCCAAAAAAATCACTGCAAAGTGAGGCATGTTCTATATTTGCGCAGAACATTTTCTTTTTCATTATGTAGCTTTTTCCATATAACTTGTCAAATGCCAATTCAGAATTGGAATCAAATTCCATTATTTTATAGGATGTTATCCATGATGCCATGAAAATCTTTGTCATGCATTTTTATTTACTACATCCTTGAATATATAGCGTGAAAACCAAACATTCTCAATCTCACTCAGTTTCAATGGTGTGCTTATGACTTATATCAAAATGCTGTTTTATTAATATTTGAACAAACAAAAACTAGAACTATCACTAAATGTGATTAATACCCCCACAAGACTGCTTCGGAAATGAGGATGTTACTAGTAACAGAATATCTTGTAAAAGAATTGAAATATAGAGTTATGGTTGTGGGCAATTAAAGATAGTTGTGGTTCTTGTATATTGCATTTCCTTTCAATGTGGTTGGCCATTGATGAAGTTTTATTGAATTACTCTGTAATAAGTCCAGAAAGACAAAGAAAAGGAACAAAGGGCAATAACTCTATAAATACTGAAGATGGAGTTATAGTTCTTGTGCACTGCACTTCCTCTTTTTGTGCTTGACCATTGTATGAAGTTGTTTTGAATTTCAACCAGTACGTTTTAAGTTATGCTCCAGACAAGGAAAAGTATCAAAGGGCAGTAACTCTGTATTTTGTCAAAATGGAGTTATGGCTCTTATGCACTGCACTTCCTTTTAATGTCCTTGACAACTGTATGAAGTTGTTTTGAATTCCAAACAGTAGTTTTCAAGTTATGCTCTGGACAAGGAAAAGTAACAAAGGGCAATAACTCTGTAATTTGTCAAGATGGAGTTATGGTTCTTGTGCAGCACTGCACTTCCTCTCAATGTGCTTGACCATTGTATGAAGTTATATTGAATTCCAACCATTAGTCTTCAAGTTATGCTCCGGACAAAAAAAAAGCAATGGAAAAGTAACAAAGGGCAGTAACTCTGTAATTAGTCAAGATGGAGTTATGGTTCTTGTGCACTGCACTTCCTCTCAATGTGCTTGACCATTGTATGAAGTTATAATGAATTCCAACAATTAGTCTTCAAGTTATACTCCGGACAAAAGAAAGCAATGGAAAAGTAACAAAGGGCAATAACTCTGTAATTACTTTAGATAGAGTTATGGTTCTTATGCACTGCACTTCCCCTTACTGTGTTTGACAATTGTATGAAGTTGTTTTGAATTCCAACCAGTAATTTTCAAGTTATGCCCCGGACAAGGAAAAGTAACAAAGGGCAATAACTCTGTAATTAGTCAAGATAGAGTTATGGTTCTTGTGCACTGCACTTCCTCTCAATGTGCTTGACCATTGTATGTAGTTATATTGAATTCCAACCATTAGTCTTCAAGTTATGGTCCAGACAAAAGAAAGCAATGGAAAAGTAACAAAGGACAATAACTCTGTAATTACTTTAGATAGAGTTATGGTTCTTGTGCACTGCACTTCCCCTTATTGTGTTTGACAATTGTATGAAGTTGTTTTGAATTCCAACCAGTAGTTTTCAAGTTATGCCCCGGACAAGGAAAAGTAACAAAGGGCAGTAACTCTGTAATTAGTCAAGATAGAGTTATGGTTCTTGTGCAATGCACTTCCTCTCAATGTGCTTGACCATTGTATGTAGTTATATTGAATTCCAACCATTAGTCTTCAAGTTATGGTCCGGACAAGGAAAATGCAACGGACGTCTGGACCGACCGACCGACCGCCCGACCGACCAACCGACCACCGGGTGACTCCTATATACCCCCCCAAACTTCGTTTTTGGGGGTATAAAAAAACCTCATAAGTTAACAATAATAGATTACCTTCACAGCACTAGCATCTTGTAAGGTAAGTCTCATATGAGGCAGGTTATCTCTCATGGCTACCCATGGGTGTTTTAAAACATCTCCTGCTGCCAAACGTTTGTGTGGATCAACATGTAACATTTTACTCACCAAATCCTGGAAGGCAAAATAAAAACACAAGTTTCAGCACTTATATTACAAATAAACAAAAGCAGAGTTCCTAGTTTTTGCATTTGTGTTCATCGATTTTTGTCTGACCGGAAACTGGCAATTTTCCCAACATGACCCAGTGATAAAGTACACAAAGCAAGAACCACAACGTTATGTAATAAAACATGTAAACTCATACCAGACTCAAACTTGCAAAATTGATGATAATGCACAAAACTCTTTTGCTTTTCAGATAAAATTGAAAAGTGAAGCTATTAAAGTAAATTTTGAGACATCCCAATCTCTTAACATAGGTTTTTCAGCAAAAATGACACTGTTAGATATTATACATGAGGTTGAACATTCTTCATTCCATATGATAACCCCATCAATCAAGTCCTACAATATTTTCTCTTCCTAAAATTTTTTTTCTGGAAATTACCTTAGCTGCCACTGACACAGAATCCCAGTTTCCTCCACTAAGACTGAACTTTCCTTCACCAATACGCCCTAATATATCATTTGGAGTGTCATTTGGTCCATTTGCAAATGGTGTATGCCTGTAAGATATATTATTTATCAATATTATACACATTAGGTCACACAAAATGCAATTTTATTCATAATTCACTAAAGTATCTTGGTATTAATTTTATTTACTAAAACTCTGAACATTTACAACAATTTAACTTATTGACGATATTTATAAATCATGCCATTACTGAAATATTGTGCAAACACACCCATTACTGAAATATTGTGCAAACACACCCATTACTGAAATATTGTGCAAACACAAAATCAAGCAATGGAAGATCAATATTGTGGACTCACCCTGCCAACATAGTGTATAAAAGAACTCCCAGACTCCATATATCACAGGCAGCATCATATCCTTGACGTTTTAACACCTACAATATATCATCAATAGAAATACTTGTTATACTTCAATAACAATACCAAGATCACCTGAAGCCAAACAATAACAAAATTTGTGTTCTCATATTTTGTTAGTTTGACTGGGTTTTACATCACACCGACACAGTATAATTGTATAGGTCATATGGCGACATTTTAGCTTTACTGGTGGAGGAAGGCCTCAGGTGCCCTTCCGTGCATTATTTCAGGCACGTACAGGTACTTTGAGTAGAATGTGAAAGAATCCAAAGTCCGTGTTGTGAATCGAAACCAACAGCGGTGAGGGGCAAGTGGTTTGAAGTCAATGACCTTATCCACTCGGCCATGGACGCCCCTCAGTGTTGTCATATATTTGAAAGATCTCACACAGCAATGTTTAAAGATACAAACAAAACTATTAACATGAATGACTGACTCTTATATGAGTATTAGTATCACATATGGATCCTCTCCACATTCTCATTCATGCAATGATTATTTAAGGAATATATAAAAATCTAAAAAAAATGTGCATATTTCTACACTTTCACAAAAGTTAATCTGCAATAGTATACAGATGAACACATCTAAAAATGCCTATATTCAAGATTTTGCATCCTTTGTATTACTTACATTACAGACATATTCATTACAGTCATTCTTGTCATTAAAACCAATATTTATACTTTTAACTTATAGGTTTTTAAACCTCATCAGGTCTGCAAAGACAGTAAATCTAAATTATAATCGTCCCTGCACTCTTCGACATATTTCCTGCTATTTTGATGTAAAAAAACACAACCATGACATTGTCCTGCAGGTAGACTAGGTACAATTTATTGGTACATTACCTCAGGGGCTACAAAGTTAGCTGTATAACATGGAGTCATTAGCAGACCGTTGTCTGCTCGAAGTTGTTTAGCAAAACCAAAGTCACAGATTCTCAAACTTTCTGGATCACCACTTGTATCTGCATACAATATATTGGAAGGCTTGAGATCACGATGTACAACCTGAAATCATTTAAATTATTATTATATTGTTATTTCTGGGGATATGACATGCCAAGATTTCACTAAAACTGTCCATTGTGACATAAAAACTTAATAGTGTAAATAGGCTTTTTCCAGTAGTTTTACAATGTAAAAACACAACATTTTGTCAAGAATATTTTAATACTGAACAAAACTATTTTTTTTTATATATTTTGAGCCTAGTCTATGTGCAAAAGGAATCAAGGGCATACAGGTTATAAAACAACTGTCTGCAACAAATAGTCCTTTTGAACTAACATGTAAGAATGACATTATGCTACAGTTAATTATGTAAGTGGTATAGAAATTAAAATAAATTTTAACAGACGTCTTTTGTCATATCTCTGCGGTTGATCCAACTAACTCCTGGATAACTAACCAGTAACTATTAATCCTACATAATTTCTGAATCCATGTTGAGTGATAAATGACCATTAGACTCATGTCCAAGATCAACTGTAATTGAGAAATTACGAACCAGTTAGATAGCTAATCTGATCACCCTACTGAGCTAAGTGGGAGGACTTTGAAATAAATGTATTAATTAATAATATTCCTATACAAGGAGACGAAACATCAATATAAAACATTACCCCATTTTGATGAAGATATTCGACAGTTTTTGTGACAACCTGTAAGACAGCACTCGCCTCACGTTCAGAGAAAAACCTCTGTAATAAAATCTTGTCAAGGAGTTCTTTTCCTTGTAACCATTCAGTTACCATATATACCTTGTTCCCATTGTCAAATACCTGCAAATATCAAATGAACTTTTCAACTATAATGCTTAAAAATAATCAATTCATCATACAGGAAATATAAATTTACCTAACTTGTAAGTAATTTTTATTATAAAATATTTATTTAAATGACCAGGAATTACTTCGCTACATTCATATGTTATGAAACATACAGACTAGGAAAGTGATCATTAATATAATGGTAAAAGCTTTATAAAGGCAAGAAAGATAAACTTAGATATGCTAAGCTTTTACTGTGTTACTATTTTATCATTATGTTTAAAAGGAACAACAAAAATAATATAAAACGGCATTATTTTCTAATAATTCTGTTATACATAAACTTTAGTGTTTTGTCTTTTTTTGTTTTCACTTAGATCCTTTACAAAAGAACATTTACATTAAATCAGATTTATATTTTAATGTACTTACATCTCGTAATGTGATTATGTTTGGGTGATGACCAAATCTCAATAAAATTTCAACTTCTTCTGATGGGTCAACTTTTTCTTTGTCCATTATCTGAAATATTAAGTTGGTCTTCAACTCTGGAGTTATAGATTAAAGAACAATAGATATTCTGTCTTGTTTTTTCCCATTAATCTTGCTACCTGAACTTACAACATTTTCTGAAATCATTTTAGGCATATTTTACAGCATTTTTATATATCTGATTTATATAGAAATGGAACCCTTTAACTCTATATGAAACAGATATTCCAAATGTTTACAAGTTAACCATTTAATCAATTATAATAAATTTCTAAATTTTCTGATACTACTTTTCAATTTTTGAATATTCACGAAGGAGTAGGGGAGGGGGTAAATATAACAATTTATCTTCACAGCAATTATCATATAAAAATGATAAGTAATATTCACCTTGACAGCATAGCTGTTTCCTGTTAACCTATGTACACATCTCTTACACACAGAGTATGAACCTATACCAATATCCTGTAATATAATATATATTATATAATAACACAATTATTGAATAGTGAGTCTTTGAATATGATTTGATTTTTACTGGCAGATGACATATTGGTAGATGACTTATTGACCAAGGTGATAGCCAATTACACTCCCCTGCTAGATTTTATGTCACACTGAAACTGTATGTTCATAAGGCAACTTTCCAGACATACAGGTGGACAAAAGTCTAAAGTGTCCCTTTAAGCAACATTTCAGGCCCATGCTGGCACAAGAGTAGAACCATGCACCTTCTATAAGCTAGAGAGATACTAAGATACAAAGAAATCAATAGACAGGGGTACCATAGACTTTTTTTTGCAATTGATCCATCTGACAATTAAATGTACTTGAAAATTTAAAATACCCTTTACATTCATCAAAATATACTGCATTCCATCAGAGTTGAGGGAAACACTGTAAAGAAGAGATCTTACCTCTTTTATATCATATTCATCTGTAAATGATGACACTTTTACACCAGGAAGCTGGAAAAATAGAAAATTCTTTATTAAATTTTTATCTCTGAGATTTAAGAAACTGACTTTATCCTGCTTTCAAACAGATTTGTCCACAACTATTTTCAAAAATCTGGATAAGGGGAGATCACTCCACAGCAACGATAAAAAAGTTTAAAAGTGATATTTGCAGACTGTTTGAATGTGACTGTTCAAGAGAGGTAATAGTAATTGCAACATCTCTTACTCCCCCTAGAACCAGCTTAAGCAGTATTCAATCTTCCAACACACTAAAGTATTGAAATCATTTATCTTGAAAAGTCCAGAACGATATAACAACATTGAAGTTATGTGACACTTGACACCTGCTGTTGTGAGTATATTAATCTGTAAATGGGTAGATCCAATGAAAGCAAGCTGACAGATGCCTCGTGCATTCACAAATCTTGTGTAGCTGATGATGTAGAGCTTAAGTTGAACTACAAACAGTAGGTTTAGTGGCCAGACTGACACACACACACACACACACTAAAATAGGTATACCCCACTAACAACATTTGTTGTGCGTATAACTTCAAGCTTTGTTTGTTTGTTTGTTTTGGGTTTTACGTCACATCAACACAGCATAGGTCATATCGCGACGTTCCAGCTTTACTGGTGGAGGAAGACCTCAGGTGCCCTTCCGTGCATTATTTCAGGCACCTGAGTAGAACCACCGACGTTCTGTAAGCTAGCTGGATAGCTTCCACACATGAAAGAATCCAAAGTCCCTATTGGGATTCGAACCCACAGCGGTTAGGGGCAAGGGGTTTGAAATAACTTCAAGCAATTGCA
Organism: Ruditapes philippinarum; assembly: GCF_026571515.1. Taxonomy (NCBI): domain Eukaryota; kingdom Metazoa; phylum Mollusca; class Bivalvia; order Venerida; family Veneridae; genus Ruditapes; species Ruditapes philippinarum. Next base: position 75,231 of record NW_026852998.1, read on the forward strand.
GGCCACCATAGTTATACTAGCTATGTAATTCTTGCTACTACCACTCAAAATGGAAGAATTTTATTTCTTACACTAAATACCTCAAAACATTAATTCTACACTAGGTCAGAATATCAGAAGTTCAAACAGAGCTTTTTATTGTTAACTACTGCAAAGAAATGTTTTCAACATGCTCTTTAAAACCTCCTATGTTTAGGACTATATTAAATGCTGAAAATATAGAAATTCAGCAAGAAAATTCAATAACTGAAAAATTACTTGGAAAAACTAATACTTTAAAAGTGCTGAGACATCACACTCCCTCGAGAACATTTTCTTTTCTCTCTCAACAGTTTGCCTGTCTATTATATTATTATAAGTATAATCAGAATGTTTTACAGTGTTATGCTGAATGCTAAAGCTTCATATTGTATTCTTGAGAAACAAATGTCACAAATATTTTTACATAGATTTTATTGTCTATAAAAGATGAATTTCAGCAAGAAACACTCCTCTTACAGACAGTTTTATTCAACAATCCCTCTTTTCTCTAGGGAATGTCAGGTGTTACTGTCTCCTAGCAACATCAGACTCATATTGTAACATGTCAGACACTTTCATTTTCTTCTTGCAAAAATTCAGCTTTATCTGTTTTACCAGGTAATTTCCAATCTTTTCTTAGACCACAACAACAAAACATTTTATGGTTTTACATCAATAATTCTTGATCATTACTCTCTTTTTTTCCTTAACATCTTTTAACAAAACCAAACTCATTTTTCAATCAATAACTTTTGTGACATTTTGTTTCAAGAAGAAAAGAAAGTATTTCCTTTTTATATTTCATGACCTACATAATATTAATCTAAAATGGTATTGCACTGAGTATACGTAAGGAAAGAAGGTTTTGGGAAGAAATTGTGAATTAATCATTACCACATTAATCATTTTATACTGGCTTGCCTATCTCTCTCAAACTCAACAAAATCATTAAGAATTTTTCAGGGTTTTTTCTTTTTAAATATTCACTCATTGTTATAGCACACAGAGCAAACAATGATCAGACGGCACAGATGTGCATGCTGATTTTGGTCTCCACTGGCTGCATGGGTAGATTTCGTCTATTACTGGTAGAATGCTAAGCGTTAAAATGTCAAAATTTCCTTAATTATGAAAGGTTCACAAGTCTGAGCAAACAAATATCATTACTGTATCTAGCAAGTTTTTAACTTTCATTTATTTCATGCTTTCCAGTGTTTTATTGTAATATATCAGATGATTATATTCTGATAAACCACTAGTGAAATTTATAAAATATAATTTTCACTGTAGCCGGACTATATCTGGATGCGGATGAAAAGAAAATTATAACGAAATGGAATAACAGGCAGAAATAAATGCTGTCATGCGTAAATTTTGCTTCTTTAGGAAAAGAAAGTCGATGTAATCATACATCATGTTATAAAATTTATCACAGTTAGACAAAATTTATCAGAACTATATTTCAAAATTAATGATGTGACGTCATGATGTGATGACGTCACAAAGGAGAATGCGCGACGTTACGCGGAAAAATCAGTAAAAAATACTTAAAATCACTTAAAAAGCATGAAATAAAAAGAAAATTTATTTGTTTTACATATAAGATTGAAATATATTTCATTCGTGAACACCAGCTATTATATTTTCACTCGTGGCTATGCCACTCGTGAAAATATTGCATCTGGTGTTCACTCAGTGAAATTATATTTCAATCTTACATGCAAAACAAACAAATATCCTCTATATAAAACATTGATGAAATTTTAATAGATCATATGAACTATGACAAAGATGGTGTGGCTTGTCTCCCTGTCTGTACATTACATTTACCAGTATCAGATAACTCTTTCTCAAACTTCAATGTGTAGGATAAACACAGATCTCGAGACTTTTCTTCGAGGCTTATCTGAATATATATATTTATTCCAAATAAAGGTGACTATAATAATTATAAAGGGAAGTGATGTGGATTTGAGGTAATTGTCAGGAAATAAGGTTGTGTAGATTACCTCTCCAGTAACTGGTCTAGTATACTGTAATACAGAGTCTACAGACAAACATTTTCAAGTCTTTATCTCAAATTAATATTTATACTGATAGAATATTTCGTAGATATCTACTTATTCATCAAACTGACACTTGCAGTCTGCTGATACAATATAAGTATTTATCTAAAGAATTATTCTAATCTTGTTCAGATGAGCTGGTCACAACATGCATTCATCAAATTTTCATATTTCAAAATAATTTTCATGAAAAAACACTTTCATATGACCACCTTGTATACAACTATTGTATATGTATATGAGAAATAGAACATATGAAATAGCTGTTTAAATACATATGAATGTGTCCACAGAATAAAATATTTTAAATATCCTCTTTTCACAGTCTTAATGCTCGTCTGTTTAAAACCAAGAAATTTGCCCCTTGTCTAACAACTACACCTTATCATGATAAGCAAGTATTCCAAGTTTCATGTTGATAACTTTTAAAATGATTGAATCATGGGCTACAATAAGGTTTTTCACGATGATAATGATGACAATGCAGCAATCATTATAGCTCAACTTTTTCTCCCGGACAGTGGAGCTAAGAATGTCAGTATCTTACAAATATCTCATACAGGATGGTGTCTAGATTATACTTGTTATACTTACATTTCTGACTTTAGCAGTACTGAGTTGATTATCTAGTGGGTTGGGAGGCTGTGGATTGCCATCTAGCAAGGCAGGCGCTACAAAACTAAATCCACGGAATAATTCATGAGCTGTAGCACTGGGAGGTATACCTGGGGAATCTGTAAATAAGTTGATCATTAGTGAATATGTTTAATATTTCGATGAAAAATTTATTTATCTAATCACCTTTCAGTCAACAGTACAAGTTAGATAGGAAATTAACCTTTTTTACTTTGATCACCAACATATACATTTACACACATGAAAAATATACAACTTTTCTGTTTATCTAATATACTAGTTTATCTTGTAACAATGAGTGGTATATACAGTCAGTGATATATAAATCATATCTAAATTATAAACTATACCTTTCACTGAAATGTCTAGAAAAATTGCTTTTACCATGTTATTTTAAATAATATCATATTGTTTCTAGTAATGATATAACAAAATGTAATGTCTGTAAATGGTAATATAGAGATTAATTTTCAACAAAATATGCAAGTTTTAAAGAAAGAAAACTGTGACTGTTTGAAACTCGTATATAATAGACAATAAATTTACAAACACAGATTTCTTGGAACTTTATTCATGAATCATAAAACAATAAATCTATCCTTAACTTTTATCCTACGGCAAATGAATATACCATGCAACCAATGCAGACCATGACAAGCCAAGGCAATTGTGTTGTCTGATCATGGTCTGCAGTGTTCACTATTCAAGTAGTATTTTTTTTGACATTTCCCCTGAAAATGATAAATGGTTAAGTCCAGACTTAAAGGTCGGCAAGTCCATTTAAGAAATTAACATTGTAAGGCTTAATGGGATATATACCTTTGGGTGTTTTGGATGTAAATTCTGGATCAAAGTAGAAAGCATCATCTGTCTGTACAACAGCTGGTTTGAAAGGTGGATTCACCTCACGTCTCATCAACTTTTCCCAGTCAATTGTTGAAAAAAATGCATGTCGCTTAAGTTCTTCTATACCACTATTACTGGATCCTACAATAATGATCAACCCTATCTTATTAAAATGTAATAACTGATAATACATACCCTGGGAATGACTACTAAATTGTACACTGCAGAACCCAATTAAAACCCAATGTTATATGTTATAATAATACACTATTACACCCCAGTCTAACAACAGTATAGATATTTTTCTTTCACAAATTTTATCATTTATTTTATTCATAATCAAAAATATCTTATAACATCAGTTCCTGTTTTATTTAAGTGATTTAAAAACACCTTTTCCTACTTCAATTGGTGTTTATTGTTTGAACATAAACAACAGACAATAGAGATAAGTGGGTCGGGTAATGCCACCTGTCAACAATCAGATCGTGAGATGAAAGTTTATACTGGGGTATGAGACAATCAATACATATAGAACAAATCTTTCACATTAGTTGAATCAGTTTGGTTTCCATAATCATCCAACTTTTGGAGGTAGATCCATGGTGACGACTCAGTCTTAACTTTTAACTTATCTGATTTGCTTTCTATGCCAAAAAAACAAATTATGGAAATAAGATGTTGCTACAACAATTATGCTCTAAACAAAGTAAAGATTACCTAATCTGTTTTGTGGATTGCGTTTGAATAATGCCCGTAACAAACTCTGTGCCTCAGGGCTGAGGAAGCCTGGCATTCCTAATTTGGCTCTGAAAACACAAGTTACCAATATATTAAGATTAAAACTTTACATAACTTTATGTATTTCTTCAACTTTTTTTGTTCATAATACCTCTAAAGGATAACACTAGTTAAGTTTAAATCAAAGTCTGCTCTCTGTAATTAGTAGATGTCAGTTAAGGATCAAATCTACAGCTATCTTGTTCAGTAGGAGACATTGTCTTCATGAGAAAATCTAATTTCATTTCAACTTTTTTTCCCCTTACTATCAAATAAGCTATATGCTAATATATTATTGATAAGAGTCGGTATATCATAAGTTGTTTATGAGGATGTTGAATGACATACTTTAGAATCTGTGTCATTGTTTCCTTTCTGTTTGCTCCCTGGAATGGCAATGCACCTGTCAACATCTCAAACTGTAAAACAACATATCAATACATGTTTTATATATCTTACAATGCTGTCTTATACTACTTTATGTATATGACACTTGAACCAATTGAACTTGTCTGTATAATATTCTATACATTTAAGTATATATGACAGATACACACTTGGAATTTCACTTACATCTTTGTCATGTACATGGAACAACGATATACAATAAGACCTACATGATGCTCAACCTATTTAAAGAAATACTCTGTATATCAATTAATAACACACTGAAGCATCCAATATAATCACCTTTTACTGCACAAGTGTGTGCATCTGATCATTTGCATGTAACATCAATGACAAAAGCCTTTAACAGAAGTATTCATATGAATTCTACTTAACAGCACAAGAAGATTCATTTGAAAACAAATTTAACTCATTAAACCATAACAATAATAGGTCACATCTTGCCTTTCCTCAATGTAATCTGGATATCGACCAATAGACCAAAACAGGTTATAAAACATGTACAATTCAATGTTCAATAACCTATTAGAAATCACGCCAATGATATAATAAATGAGGCATCATTTAAAGTGGGCTGTTAATCCTAGACATGTTTTGCCTTTGCCCATTATTACACAAATCAACTATTATCAACAAAACAATAATCACATGTCTAGACAACATAAACATTTATAGTGTAAACATTCAATGTAAATAATTGGACTGATCGATTATTAATTTCCTTTTTCTCATTTAGATTAATGAGTCAAATAAAAAGAACAAGAGAATGGCCACAGATATAGATGAATAATTTTTGACGATATTTGTATGCCTGGTTTTGAGAAGGACTAATGACCTGTTAATAGTTGTAAATTGCATTCATTATCTACAGTCACTGGTGATCGATAAACAAATATTTTGCATTATTAGGAAAGCTATGTATCTAAAATAGTCATAGCAATAGCCTGAAATGCTGATATTCTTTGCATACTTTTGCTTTTAACTAAGAGAAATACATACAATCAACATAATAAATTTAAACATTGTTTCAATTTTCAAATAATAGCATTTTCATATATTTTTTTAGACATTTTATGAAATCAGGCAAAACAAACACAAGTGCGTTTGCGACCAGCATGGATCCAGACCAGCCTGCACGTCTACCAACTCTATTACAAGTAGAGAAACTGATAGCGAACAGCATGGATCCTGATCAGACTGCGCGGATGTGCAGGCTGGTCTGGATCCATGCTGGTTGCAAACGCACTATGTTGGTTTTGTCATGGCGCGGCTTTTATATATAATATTTACCATGAGAACACCATATGACCACCAATCAGCTGCTGTCCCGTGCCCTTTTCTGTTGACAACCTCAGGTGCCATGTACTCAACGGTACCACAGAAAGAATATGTCTTCTTGTCTTGAAACAATGACTCCTTACTTAGACCAAAATCTGTCAGTTTAATATGTCCATCAGAGTCTAGAAGTATGCTGAAAGGTAAGCAAAGAAAGTTTAACATTATTTTTTTCATATAAAATAAACATTAACAGAAGCAACGCAGTTTGTTGTACCCATATGAAATTGTGCATATGACTTTACCAAAGAAGACTCTTGAAGAGTGTCTAGAGACACTAGCCATCTATATAAATAATTATAAGCATTTAATCCAAATATCTGCTACAACTAATAAAGTTACATGTTTATTAGTTATTACAATATTTGACATGCTACTTATTACAGCTACTTATTACAAATTGTAGTATGCTTACATAACCTGAGCCACTAAGTGGAATCATATTACAAACAACTGGCAAATTTTTTTATTACAAATTTATGTAGCTCAACCATTGTTGCCTTTGATTAAAATAACAAGAGCTGTCCAAAAAGCAGCACATTTCATTTGTCTCAGTGCTTATTTTCTAAATGGAGAGATAATTTGAAAGATAATGTTTGATGTAATGACTTATTATAACTTTGCTGTTACAAATCACAAGGACCATGAACTTTGACCCAAAATCAAAGTGCATTTACATACAAAGTTAAAGCTCTTTAAACTTTCTTTGATCTAAGTGACCTTGACCTTTGACCATTTCACACAAAAAATGGATAATGGGTTATATAGGTAAAACTTATCAACTGGCATTTATATATATTTACAAGTTTCAATGTACCAGCTCTTTTTAAGTATTTAAATTAATGTTCATACCCACAAAAACTGATCCTATGCTGACCCTGCCAAATGGGTCATGACAATGGCTTCACAATTTCTAAGTTAATAAAATTTGATGCAGCAGTGTATTTTAAAAATTGATAAGTGCTTACTTTTCTGGTTTCAGATCTCTATAAACAATGCCCACTCTGTGTAGATGATCCAAGGCCAGGGCCAGCTCAGCCAGGTAAAACTTGACATCCTCCTCTGTGAACATCACCTATAACACAATACACAGAAATACATAAATAAACACTGGTTTCAATTTTATATATGACTTTTTCCGCATTTATTTCAGCCAATGTCTGAGATTATTAAGGTGTATTGTGAGGAAGACACTCTATGCTTTGAACAATAGCTAAACAGATAGTAATATTAAAACTTTTAGGCGTATACAAAACTCGATTCATTTTACTTGTGATCCAGGAGACAAGAATTTTTTTATATTTTATTATTGATTCCAATACACTTTACTGTTTTCACTCTCATTACCATAAAGTTTATTCAAACAATTGCTATATATATTCTTTTGAAAAGATCACACAATTTTTAAAAGGATTCACACAATTCTTGGAAGAATTCATACTATCAGACAACTTTTGAGACGTTTTCAGTGTACATTTTGTAGGCAAATAATAATTTTCAACCATCAAAATATTACAAGTTAATCAGATAAAGCATCTCCTTTCATCATTATATTCTAAACATTTGTCAAACTTCAACATTCTTGTACAATGCTACACAGTTTCAGTGTTGTAATGTATAATTATTCTATTCACTTAGCAGTCAATGATCCAGTGAACATTCTTGAGAACACACTAGGGAAGAAATTTTAGGAAAATTAAGTTAATTACAGTTTCATTATGACAGTTTCATTATGTTCCAAATGTTCCGTTAAAAATAGCAACATGATCAAGTTTGCTGAAAGGGGTGCACGGCAGTCCAAATTGCAAAAATGCACAATCTGTTAAAGCTAAGACTATTTTGTCTTTATAAAGTGAGCATTAAATATATAGCTATTTTCATGCATCACTAAGTTTTCTATGCCTAAACATGTCTTAATCTAGTAAACTGTAAATAACAATCTCAACGTTTTTAAATTTTGTAGATGAAGCATTTAACTGAAAGATAATGTAAAAAATCTGAAAAATGTTATTCTAATTCTACAGTAATCAAAACCATTATAAATATGTTGTTATCATAGTATATAACTAACAGTATGCATATTACTAACTTATATTTTACAGATTTCACATTTTAGTATTTGATACATATAAACAATGTTTTATATTGTGTGATACATATATCATACATTGAAATATAAACAACATATAAAACCTGTTACAGTATAATACTGGTACTCAACAAAACTGGTTTATAAAATGACTTCACTTGAGAATTTGGTGTTCAGGTGAAAAACACAAGCACAATAAAGCTAGTCTACATAACAACCCTACAATAACATCATTGTTTGTTTGTTTTCCCATTATTGTCAAATTTCTTTTATTTTATTTTCTTGAAAGGTGGGGGAGGGGTGGTCATAAACATGCACTTTTTGTCATGCCAGATAACTTCTTTCTGGGTGGTGAAACCAGCAATGAACCCACTGGTAATATTGAAAGTCAAGAGAAAATCACACCTCTGGTGGGATTCTAACTAATAGACTTTGAATAAGAAGTCTGATTTTCTCCCTTAACTCCACTCTTGCCACCATATTTTGTTGAAGAGATGATCCCTTCACAATTTATATAATATTCTATTATCATTTTCTTGCAAAATTAAACTTATATCATCTTGTTCTGCTTTGAATGTGGAACTATTCAATGTTATCTTGACTTGTCCATCTTTCATCAGGAAATTACCATTCAACACATTTAGGGGAAATTTTTTGTTTTGATTGAGTTTTACGTCACGCCGATACAGTATAGGTCATTTGGCGGCGTTCCAGCTTAACTGGTGGAGGAAGACCTCAGGTGCCCTTCCGTGCATTATTTCAGGCACGAAAGGGCACCTGAGTAGAACCACCGACGTTCCGTAAGCTAGCTGGATAGCTTCCACACATGAAAGAATCAAAGTCCCTGTCGGGATTCGAACCAACAGCGGTGAGAGGCAAGTGGTTTGAAGTCAACGACCTTAACCACTCGGCCACGGACGCCCCTTAGGGGAAATTAAAATCTAAGTACCGACAGAATAGCGAAAAGTACAGACCATGATCAGACAGATGTGCGGGCTCTTATTGGTCTGCACTGGTTGTTGTTGCCACAATCGGTCTAATCATTAAATATTTCAAGTTAATTAACTGCAAATACTTAAGCAGGACAGTAAAACACAGATGTGAAATACATGGGAGGGGGGTGACACAAGTACTTGGTGACGGGTAAAAACAGCTTCAATGCTTGAAGTGCAAAAATAATTCTGAAGCTCAAAATGCAAACTGTTGGCAATAAACTTATTTCTATGTAATGATACCATCTATATATATTTTTTTAAAAATGGGACAACTGACAAAGAATTACGATCAAATTAAAACTACCATAAGAAAGTGAAAGTAAAATTAATAATTAATTAATAATCTCCTTTCTTTCTAATATCATGCTTGCATCATTTCATTTTATGAACATGTAATTATGTACAGACAATTACTATACAAACATATTACAATACTGTACTTCGCGATATTTTCATGTTGGCAAATTTTCACAGTTTATACCTAAAATGTATTTTCACGAGTAACAGCATTGGCTATTTTGTTATTTTATCAGAAAACTAACAATATAACTGCCATGTTTGAAGAGTAACAAAGGGAGGCTACATGTGATTCTGAATTGCAAACATGTGACTAAACTACATTTATATAATTATATTAAACATTAAATAACATTGTAATGTCTCTCAATTTTAAACATCAAAAATAAACAGTCAATTATCTCCAGCAATTGTTTTTGTTATTAAAAACTCAAACTTGAAATTTACCAGTTTGTAAATAGAGCTAAAATGAACAGTATTTAACACAATAAAGTAAAACGGAAGGTATCAAGTATGTGTGTATTTTGCCCAATCTGTTTTTATCTGTCTTAGTACTCTCTTAGTACTTAGTATATTTTCTTACTCAGGCAATGTTTTCGTTTAAGTAGACTACAAAGCACAAATATAACTGAATTATAAAAATACTGTACAGTATATTTACCTTCAATATGAACACAAATAACTTTGAAACACAAAAATGGTAAACAAATATTACAAACATTGAGAAACTCAAATGCATAACTGAGCAAGGAAGGTTTACACAGCAGCTATGTTTACACACTGGCATGTAACACAGATGCTATGTGTAATAAAAAAAATATGGCATATAACATATCTAAGGAACTGAAATAATAGAAACCAAACTGTAGCATGCTTTATATATACTACCTGTGGCATATATCCATCAATTTGAAGCTGATTAAAAAGTAAACAGCAAGTTTGTGCTCAGTCTGAATGTTTCTTAGTTATTGAGGTTACAGATATAAACAAATCTAGGGAAGATATACAGATAAATTATTCAAAGAACAAGTCCAATGTTACAGATTTCTAGATAAGTAATTCAATATGAACAAAAGATTAACTTAAGTTATATTAACCACAACATTGCAGGAAAATATGCCTATTTCACAACACAGTCCGAAAAGTTTTACAAAGGCTCACTAGTCAGCATGAAAGTTTGATCAAGTTTCAAACTTTATCACAATTCTTTTACTTACCCTTATATGTTTTTCTACTATAAACTTCTGGGGAAAAAAAGAGACATTACCAAAACCAAGAAAAACCAAATTCCCCACATGTGATCCTCAAGAACTTTAATTTGTTTGCCGTTATTTTGAAACCATTTTTATTGTATACTCATAATACTGGGATCCTTCATATTTACTGGACAATCATCTTACCTTACAAAATTTATTCCTGTTAAATAGGTACTTAATTTTTTTTTTAATTCCAAGGTCATCCCGGTTGAATCACAGAGAACCTTTCTGTTTTCAAGTGGTTATAACATTATTTTAGCAGACAATATTCTGTGATAATTGTTATTTTATAATTTTGAGTTTTGATTTAAAGAAACCAAAAAAAACAGAAACAAAAAAACAACAACCGAATAACAAAAATGTTAACTGTTAATGATTTATAAAGACTCTTCGTAAAAAGCATGGTTGTCAATATTCCATTTTTAGTGACCACTTTGGTTTTTCCAGTATCATAACCTTACAATTTATCAGTTTAATTTAAATTCACAACTTTAAAATATTATGAGTAAATGAGTTGTCTATGTCTTTTTTGCTCTTATTATTATAATGACCTACTTTGAAGCTGCTTTTAATGGTCAAAATGTTAAATTCCATATTTGATAAGGCTACGTTTACATGAATTAAGAAAAAAATCAATGTTTTTTCATCATTTTAAATAAATGTTACAGCCAAAAAAATCATATTTTGTCCAGTAATATGAAGGATCCAAGTATACTTTTCAAAATAATTAGAAACAGACACTTAAACATTTGTAATTTATGTCTTTTGTTTTGTTAACTATACAAGACTTAAACCTGATTGACTAAATGTGTACCATACTTTTTTTCATATCAACTGATGCATTTAGGCTTATTTCCACTGGCTTAAAGCCTTCAGATTCATGTTAATTTTCATGAAAATTTTGAAAATGTATTTGAATGTGTTTTATTGTGAAGTAACCAAAAGGAAGCAATTTACACATTATCAATGGTACTTACAAACCGCGTAAATTACCAAAAAATGGTCAAAATATGCATAAATAACCTTTAGTAAAGCATAAGAAATATAATTGTAAATACTGAAAAATCAGTCATTAATTGCACATAATATGTAAAATATTACTTAAATCTTGAAACTAATTTTTCCTGACATCTTAGTACATTTTTCTCAAGTTTGATTTTATTGAAATATTTTGACTTATCTGGAGGCATGTAGCTATAATGCAAGACCAGCCTGCAAATCTGTGAAGTATGCTCAGACTCTTTAATGCTGATTGATAAATTTCAAATTTTCATTTTGATATCCCCAAAAAATGATAATGAACAGTTCTACGACACGTCCATTTCAAATAATTAAGCGGAGTAAGTGATAAAACTCTGACTAGCTTTTACAACATTGTTTGCAAATTGTAGAGGCTAAAATTTAAATGAACCTGTATACCATCAAACATCAATATTGTTGATCAACACTTGAAAAGTTCATAACAAAAATTGATCAACATTTGTAAAACTGAAAGAGTTAGTATATTTCAATATATAAACATCATCCTCTGTGGACCTGTATTTAGGTGCATGTGTTTTAAGACCAAACAACCAAATTCTCAATCAAGATATTACAGACATCGGAAACAATTTTCCCATAATTTCTTTTTCATGCTTTCTAACATGAAAACATATTTTTGCCATTTAAAATGACTGACAAAGAAAATATAAAGAAAATGAAGCACTTACCTCCTTTGAAAGTCTTGTAAACAAATCTCCGCCTCTAAGAAACTCTAGAATCAAGTACAGCTTGCCCTCTGTTTGAAATGCTGAAAATATGACAATCTTTTCAATTACTTTTACCAAATTATCAGATTTACTCTATGGCACTTGAAAAATTGGGTAAAAATATCTTAAAGCAATTTAACTTCAAAATTAGGCTACATTATAATTATTCTTGGGAAAAAATATATGAATGTATGAACAACAATTTTTCATTTTATCCAGAGTGCCTTGATTTTGATGAAACAGTACAAGTAATTGGCCTACAGAATTTTTCCATTGCAAAAATGTAAAAAGAATACCACATGTCATCACTCAACGCTCTAAGTTTAAAAAGGGCAAAACTCCAAAAATATTGCTTTCAGATTTACGCTCCTTGTTTAACAACTGCACCTTTTCGCCATACGCAAGTCTAAGTTTCATACTGATAACTTTTAAAATGTTTGAATAACGGACTACATTAAAGTTCTTGCATGATAACTACAGTGACAACAATGATAACCGCACAGAGAGATCATTATAGCTTGACTCTTTCTTCCACACAGCCTAGCTATAACTGACAATAATTGAATTTATCGGAAGAATTCCATCTATAATGTAACAGTTCCTACCCTGTGATCTGTATTTATTTAATTTCATATCTTATTTTTTTTTTGCAAGCTGTTAATAAAGGGCCTAATATTTACCATAATGTAGTTTGACAATATATGGATGGTTAATATCTGCCAAGATATCTCTCTCCATTTTGGTTCTCTGTCGGTCACGCACTGAAAATATAGTACAATTTTCTATCACTTGCACAAGACCAAAACATAACTTCACTAAAATTGTTTTATTATAATATACTAGTAACATAACTGTAATAAAAGAAGCCAAAATGCAATCCAGCAATTCCACTTGGGGTTAATGTTTTAAGTCAAACTAATTAACAATGTCAAGGTGACTGGTCATAAGACTAGAATCAAGTTAATTTGTTTGATAAAAACCTTTGGGCCCATTTACTAATATATATTATAGGGCTCCTGTTTATATTAGCTTGGAGTCATTTACTCCTTGATTTTGCCTATTGACTTTCAAAATATAATGTTTTTCCTTTCTCAGTCTCTGACTTCCAAATTTTGATACTAAATGGAAGCCCTGATTAGTTTGTACAGGAGTATGCATCAGTGTAGAATCACATAATTTCCAATAACAAAGAGATGTATGAAATCTTTCTAAAACTTGACTGGATCACTTTTGTCTTAAAATATAAAGAATATTTATGATATACAAAAGTTATTGGATAATTTCTTAAACCTACAAAGATATGATAATTATTAAACAGTATTTTAAATACTACCTTTAAGTGTTGCTTTCTTTAAAACTTTCATTGCAAACAATGTACCGGCATCTTTCCCTGTCACTTTTCTAACCAAGAATACCTAGAAAGAAATGCATTAATGAATTTTAATGCATAATTTCTAATTTATAATTACATACTTAATTTCTTCAAAATTGTCTTATTTATATTTAACTTTACATATTTTGAGAATTTTAAAACTATTTCATAATCTAAATCATTTCCTTTTTTAACCTGAATTGACAGCTGTTTGTAAATATTATATCTGCATATAACTGTATTCTTCTTCAATAACAATGCATGAACTAGGAATACATGTATGTTGGAATTTTGTAATGAACTTCTAGCAGTTTTTTAAGACCCTAAAACAAGGTTAGTCCTTATACTTTAAAGATTTCAATTTCTTTTAAATCAGCTGGAAAATTTTGCATATTGGCAATAGACCAATATATCACAGTATTAATCCAGGGCATCATGTAAAAACACTTTTAAACAAACCTTTCCAAATGATCCCTGTCCAAGAACTTTGAGCAATTCAAAATTTGATGGGTCCACTCTTTCACCATCTTTACCAACAGTCTCACTTCCTATCTCAATCTCTTTATCCATATCATCCTCATTCTTTGTGGAAAAAAAGACGAAAAAATCATTGAATGATTCTTTATACAAAACTTTGTATTAACCCTATAAACAGTCATTACAGTAAAAACAAGCTTCTAGTAACTTTTTTTTAACATTATCATTACATGTACTTGATTGTAATTGTAATCAGGTATGAGCCATTTTCTGCAGTTTTTAACAAGTTAAGTTGTACTTTATAACAATCACATTTATAAAACTTTACAGTGCCATTTTGTTCTGTAAAAGCATAATTTTCTAATTCATATGAAATCTTAGTGTTTTTTTTTTTTGGTTGTATATACATGAAGTTTCTATTTGTAACATTAATGGCAATGGGCAATGCCCCTTTGAAGTTTTAAACAAGAGGATCGCTCAACTGAGAAATAAGTCAAAAGGTCAGAGTGGAGACCCTTTTCACCCAGAAGCACAATTTGAAAACAAGGGACAGCTTAATCTGAAACATTTTTGAACACTGTCACCAAGGAAATTTTTGTGTAAAATTATTTCAAAACTGAACCAGTGGTTTAGATGTTGTTGTTTCCTAATTTTAACTGTAACAGCCATTATATCAAACAGTTCAGTCTGTCACTAAGTGAGAGGTGAGCTAATAAAAAGATGACATAAAAAGAGAAGGAAAACAATGGTTGACCTGGCTGGGGATTGAACTATTGACCTCGATCCCCTGGGGCGAGGCCAATTTTGACCCAAGGGCTTTCATTTGAACAAACTTGGTAGACATACACTAGAAGTTGTTTCATGCCAAATATCTAATTTATTGTGCTTTTGGATTGTCACTATATACATATAAGGAATTTCAATGACCCCCCTGGGGTTTTAATTTGAACAAACTTGGTAGACATCTATTAGAAGATGTCTCATGCCAAATATCTAAGCTCTACCTCTTTTGGATTTTCACAAGAAGATTTTTCAAGTTTTTACTATATACATAGTTACAAGGAAAATCAATGAAGCTGGGTTGGGACCAATTTTGACTCTAGGGCTCTTATTTGAACCAACTTGGTAGACAACAATTAGGAGATGTTTCATGCCAAAAATCTAAGGTCTATCTCTTTTGGATTTTCACAAGAATTTTGTTAGATTTTGGCCAAGTGGTTTAAGAGGAGAATTTGATTTAAGAAATTTTTGATGCACGGACAGACAATGGACGACAGACAATTTGATGAGCCATCACAAAAGCTCACCTTGAGGACATTGTCCTCAGGTGAGCTAATATACACACAAAAAACAACAGTGGAATCCCTTTTATTAACTTAGAGACAATAATCTCACCTGGTCTTCAACAAGCATGTCCTCTTGAGAACCCTACAAAAATTAAACAACAAACATTTTCATTACAAATATATTAATATGCGAATTAATATGTTATGCATATCCACTGGAAATTCTCTCAATCCATAAAAAAGATGAACATATTTTAACAATTAAATAAGGTGATTTCCTGAGATTGTTCTTTAATATAAAAAATCTGTATCATAGCCCTCAGGACTCCAAAAACTGAAAAACCCTACCAAGTAACCTGTATTTCACTTGGTTTAATTGAAGGAAAACTTTTGCAACCAAGGATGGAGTATCTCTTTCAAATTTAAAATGTTTACTGGTTGGAGAGATAACTCCGACACTAAATCACATATTTTTTGCAATATTTTAATTATCTTCCAGTATATTTTAAATATTGAACCACCTAAACAAAGTTCAGTTCAAAGACTTTACATTACACCACAAAAACTATGTATGAAAATGGAATCTGGTACTTCTTTAAGGTCTTGAATGAGGTATACAAAACATGGTCTTTTTACCCCACAACAGTAGATAAAGTCGACACTTAAATTTTTAAGTAAAAAATGACTGGAAAATCAGCATCAATAATTTATTTTTACATCTTATATGGTTTATCTATTTTTTGTAAATATTTAAACAATTTTTCAAAAATCTTTCCCAAGTCAGTGGCCTGTGGTCAATACATTTCTAACTACCTTACTGTAATTTAGTAAAAAGAACATTTTGAAGCAGTTTTTGCCTACAAAAAGTTTAGGTTATTTGAAAAACATTAAAAAGTCTACCAAATTATAACAAATCATCACATTCTGTCCTGTTCCTATACTGTTAGGTGAGCATGTGCTTATTTGTTGAAAAACAAAGCTAAAACAATTATATTTATCAAGTGTCGGGGTTATCTATGCGTCGGAGTTATCTCTCCAACCAGTATAACTGATAAAGGAAAAAACATGAACACCATGTCATTATGGATTTTAAAGCTGTAGGCAATGACATGAGGAAACAAATCAAATCAATTTATATCAATTAAGTTTTCAATTTTAAAACAGAGCATTCTACAAATTTTATTATCTCATTTATAAATTAGGTAAAAATGAACTTGAAGTTGAAAACAAATTTCCAACGATTTGACTGTGGCAGTCATCAACGAAATTATTGCTGTAAAAAGATGAGAAGTAACTCTACACAAACATTTTTACATGAAACAGTGAATATTAGTCAGTCAAGTTCACAATGACACGCCAAAATAATTTTAATAATAAATGACGGCCGAAAATGAAAAAAATAAAATTTCTGGGTATGTCGGCAAAAATATTACTCGACCTCCGGATCATTAGAAACGTCCATGGGCCCCCATGGGTCTGCGAATTGTGCCAAAGGCATGTTTCTGTCTGTTAGAATATATAAAGACAACTGTTAAGCAATATTTCTAGTTCTTGAACTGTTTTAATGGCAAAATTCTTTTCACTTGTCGTCAGTCCCCGACAAGATGGCGAATTTTCGCCAAAACGAGGCTTTATAAACTTCCGGTAATCATAATTTTTGCGCGGGAAATACAAATCAGAGATTTACAGTAGACCAGTGTTCAGTGGCGTTGGATGATGGGGAATTCACTCATATTTTTGAGAATTCCCCAGGCATGTGGGGGGAGGGGATTTACATATATAAAAAGGAAAAAGATCAACAAATGTAATAAATTCTCATATTTCGATAAAAATCCCTTTCGATGATTTACTGAGCTCGCACATGATGGGATTTTCTTTAGCTTTTCGCCTATTCAATATCTTTAAGCCCTGATCGAATTTGCACTAATTAAATGTTTATTAAAAGCAGAGACATTACTGGTTGGGGACCATCAACCGGACACTACATCTACATCTATATGAACATCTTCCGTATAGCTGAAAATTTGACATAGTACAGCTAGGTTCTTCTCGATCATAACCACGGATTTATATTACATAATGTAAATCCGTGTCATAACTAACAAACTAGATCTAGTTTTTTCTTATTTCTGATAATCTTGACACTTATATCTGAGACACGTCCTAAATTGTCCACATTACAGTACCATGTAGTGCTATGTTCCTAAAATGTATAAATAAAAATAACTAAATAAATGTGTCTGGACAGATCTATGTAAATAATGTTGATTTAATCCAGATTAGGGGTAGATACTGCAGCAAATACTGAAGTTTTGGATATTCTATTGTTTATTCTGCAAATGATTATTAAAGCTAGCTAGTACGAGTATATATAACAGGTCAGGTATTGCATTTTTGACGTCCAAATTTTCAATGTCAAGGTTTTTGAAACACGGTGCATTAATTATATCGTTCCGGGCTGATTTGGAATATTTTCCCGTTCCTGAACTGATTTGGATTTATTGGCACCGGTTGATTCAAATAAAATGGATTTTTAGCTTGACAAGGTAAGAATATATATAAAATAAACACATTTACATCTTGATTTATAAATGTCTTTAAATATTCTATTGCACGGAACATTGCAATGTTTAAGGAATTCATATATACAACTTAATAAGGGTTGTTAACGGTCTTTTACGAGTTGGAATCGAAAAACAAATTTCACATGTCAGTGGAGTAGTAGCAAACACTTGCATAAAATTGTCAAAAAAAGTCATTATTATCTATGGTTTTCCAGGTATTTCGTGATCATTTATAGAAAAAAAACCATTCCGCGATAATATAATGATTTTAGTAAAATGTTTTGTCCAGTAATTAATGAATCTGTCGTACGTATTTTTATGACAACCCTGTAAACTTTTTACTTTTTCAGCCCGGAACGATTATGCACCGTGTGAAATATACATTAAACATAAACATTTATGGAAGTTGTAATAATTAATTACTTAATTTTAGAAGAAAGATGTATTTATTGTTGATAAAAATGCAAAGGATTGACCGACAACCACTTTCCAAAGAAAAAAAAACTAAAACAGGCAATGTATGGGCCGTACGGGTTTGATGATTGTACGGTGGTGAACCAGTAGAGGTTAAGGATATTTTTCTTGGTAATTAACAAAGAATTTTGAAGCACAGAATGTAAATGTACAATGTCACTTTGCTCAGCTAACTGATTCCATTTTAATTAAGGTTAATAGATCAAGTGTAATTGTTTTGAACAACTCTTGTAAAAATATCAATTCGTTGCAGTATTATCATTTTTGACTATTTACATGTAGGCCTAACTATTTAATACCAATATTTGAGGTATACAATGCTCCCATGTACAGAGCACTTTAAAATACATTTAGATTCTTAAATTAATAGGTGTTGAAAGAGGGTGCCGATAAGTCATTAGTCATGCAGATCTACATTTGAAAATATTCAACAATGACCTCCCTTCTTTCGTTATTTGATAAAATGGCGTTTTAAAACAATGTCAAATTCAGCAATCCACTAGATATGCAGAAGATTTGTTACTAATATAAACTACATGTATTTCAAAAGGTTTACAGACATGTACTACAGGCCTATGAATAAGTTATAAATAAAAATCTGACAGTGAAAATTAATGCCATTACTATTTGTAAAAGTGGTAGATTATCGAAAGACAAATATTTTATAGAGGTGTTGAAATTAAACATGTTACAACTTACCATTATCTTAGTATTAAATTTCAATCATCTGGAACATTCAGTTACTGTCAATCGTATTTGTATAAAAGAGTTTTAAAGGCTATATAGTTAAGATAAGTACATGTAAGATGTTTGGTCAGTTGCACCAGAAGATTGATTCTATCATTCATCTCTTCGACCACACAATAATCCAATCCTTCTATATGGTCGTGAGATTTCATTTGTGATCAGCTAACATCAATAGTTCAATTGTAAAAATATCAGATTATACATTGTTAAAGCCATTTGACAATATGCTTTGTGATAAGTTTCATATAAAATTTCTAAAATAGATCTATATCCTGGGTACATAAAAAAGCATCTAATAATGCAGAAGTAGGCGAACTTGGAAAATATTCAGTCTATATTGAAGTTATTTGTAACACAGTTTAAATTAATATTAAAGAGATATCAAAACCTTTTACACTAAATGGATAAATAATCATAAATTGAACATTGAAACGTGAAGATATAGGAAAATTGTAGCACAACGACACTGCAAATTTGTGTTCTTCAAATTTAGTTCAAGATAAAATTCATTTTTCGGTGTCTTGCCTTAGTTTTTATACTTGTAAAAAAACTTTTTTTTATAAAAAACTAGATATAAATACAAGAATTCTGAATCATTGTGTAATGCTAAAAATTGTCTGACTTATATATGTCTTTAGAAAATCATGATGTTGTGGCCAATATATTTTCGATCTTTGAAGATAGTTCGACACGACATCATTGCTGTGTGTACATGTGTGTGGCACTTTTAGTTCCTCCTATTTGATCTTTTTCAACTTCAGTGGTTCCAGCATTCCTACTTGATTACTGCCTAAAACCCTTAGGATATGGTGTCCGCTTTTTAAATTTAAATTGTCTTTGGACGTTATGCCTGCGATATGCATGCATCATAACCTCTGGTCCCCCTTCAAAATCCCATCTTCTTTCCATGATAACCGCCGTATGAACACATCTTTGGATGTTTCTTGATTTTGGTAAGTGTGGACAGTAACTAGCATTTTACAGTACCGTCCATGAGCGGGCTCAATGAAACCGAGCCTACAAAATTTCCAGTTTTGTCGTCTTAAGGGATTCCGTTATTTTCTCTATCTAATTGCAACGTTTCTGTTTCATATATTTAGATACATAAGGAATCATTTAACATATCTAATTTAAAAAGTTATTTTGTGACAATGAAGAGCAAGGATAGTTTATAGAATACACCACTGTCACATACATAGTTTATATGAACTCTAACTAATATAAGAAATGTTTTATAAATACCATAATATTTTAATTGTAAACCCTCTCTGTTGTTGTTTAAATCTTGTTTGCATATTTGTTTTTGCACACTATCTTGCAATATACATGTATATGTTATATTGTTATTGTATATCCTCGCAGGCCATGTGACATTATGGAATTTGAATAATTTAATTGTACAACCCTTCAAATAAAGTATTGTCAAATATCTTCATAGGGTATTTGTTAGACACTAAAGTCTTGAGGTTTCAGATATGTTATTGATTTATTTTAATTGCATATTATGTGTCTTTTCAGTTTCATTTATGACCTATGTTATTTGTGTTTTGACCAATACCAATTAAGCTTTATTTACATTAACATCCTTATTTGTTGTATGAATTATGTTGAAACTTGCCATTTGTTATACATAATGGTTCATTATGCCGTTGTATTTGAATCTTGGTTGGTTTAACAAACTATTTATTATATATATATAGGTCATTTGAAGATACTTAAACCAAGACAGAAAAGTTTTGTTTGGATCAGAAACGTTGAAGGTTTTCATAAATTGCGAAGAGGAGAAGAAATGTGAAGAAAATCAATAGCAACTAGAAATGTGTTCATAGGACACGGATGCCCTTTCATTTCACGGTTTTGTTAGTCTACTGACGCACATCAGGACAGTATGACAGACGAACAGACAATAGAAATGCAACATGACCCCCCACCCCTAAATGATTGGGGCATAAAAATGACATCCAACATGGAACGCACGCAGGGTCAAGGGCAAATCTAAATGTCTTATTT
This sequence comes from Ruditapes philippinarum, assembly GCF_026571515.1. Classification (NCBI taxonomy): domain Eukaryota; kingdom Metazoa; phylum Mollusca; class Bivalvia; order Venerida; family Veneridae; genus Ruditapes; species Ruditapes philippinarum. Next base: position 96,638 of record NW_026852998.1, read on the forward strand.
GCGACTACAATATGGTTTCAGAACAGAAATGTTAACAAATAAAATTAGAAAATGAAAGTGTTATCATATTACTCTATAAGATGTTCAGTTACGAGAAAATGAAATACAAGACAAGTGGAATTATATGTTTTTTGTTCTTTATATAATGAAATCTTGATATAAAAAAGAGCGATTCCAACGTGTTCAAAAATGCATGTTGATTAATTAAAACAAATCTAGGTGTATTTCCACTACATGTATAATATACCACCATAAGGTGTTTTCCAGTTTATTAAGTTAAAATGTTAATATGTCTGCCAAAATGTGTCCATAGGACACGGATGCCCTCACACTCCACTGTCAGTCTACTGACGTACAAAAGGACAGTACGTATGGCAGTGGGACATACAAAGGAAATTCTACATGACTCCCCTATCCCTAAGTGGTTGGGGCATAAAAACTACATCAAATTAAAACAATGTTGATTTTCCCCCAATATCAACAAATATACAAGCAAACCCCAGGTGCACATCTACACATGCTGACCAACATTTCTTTAAAGTTTCATGACTCTAGGTCAAATATACTTTTTGAGCGATGCTCATTACAAGTTGGAAATTGCAAACTTCTACCAAGGGCATAAATTAATTAACTTTACAAATATTGAATTAATCCACAAGTTAAAATTCAGAACAGAGAGTTGAATACCTGGAATAACATATAGTAAAAATGAATGTTTAATATGGAAGTGTCCGAAAGTGTTCCTGGGTAAAGATCTGATTGCATTGGTGTTGGTGTAAAAACGACATAATTAATATAACGATGAATGCATAACTCCTGTAACCGGTGATAAAAGATTATTAAAATTGACATTATGCCAATCCAAGGGTATATAGTGAGTGAACAGGTGAATATCGTAATAAGTTTTCATTTTGCCATAATTCCTTTTAATTTAATAATTTTCTTCTCATAAACAATAAATAATGCACAGGTCCAAATAAAATTTCTATAAATATCTATTAGAATTTACGTATAACGCTCAGTTTATAAAAAGAGTGGGGCAGTCTTTTTTGTATTTTAGGCAGATTTATAATTTTATATTGAACATTTTCCAATATCAACGATTGGTCAAACACCATTTTAACAATCTAAAGTCAATTCAGCTCAACTTGACTATGAAAATATGAGCATAATGTCACTTTAATATCCTAATCTAATATCCAAGCAAAAGATACAAAAATCTATTTCCCAATTAAATTAAAATTATGTTGGTATATTTTTTACGGATATCCACTGTTCAGTAAGCTCGATTTATGAATTGATCTTTGCTAAAGGGACTTCAGCGAACAGGGTTCTTAGTACACTGTCGCACAACGTCAAAATAAAAGAGACATTTAAAGTTATAGAAGCCAGAAATAAATTGCGATGTAATATTTGTTGTATGTTTTGTTTTAGTGACAAGTATATTATCGATAATAATTATAATATCTCAAATGAGATGTCCAGATTAAATATACTACTTTATAATTTTAACTAGAAAGAGACAACAATAGTACGTCTTAATATTCCAAGATTTAAAGATCGTGTAACACATTTTTTTCATGGTTTTAGTTTATAAATTTGATGCTCAAATTAAGATTTGTCAATATTGTAAGTTCAAATAAGCATTATTTATAAAGATATTACCCAATTTAACATTTCATGTAAATAAAGTTTATTTTCTATAGATTCTAAGTAAAATTTTCAAATAAGAAATGAATGCATGTAATTTATTGATTCAATATAATGTGCACAAATATTTGCAGTACACATTTTACATATTCTTTGATGTTTGAAAATTGTTTTATTGTATACATATATAAATTTTTGCAAGTGTGGTATACACACAGAGTTCCCTCAATACAACCCCATATGAGCCATACAATATGGACACAATCAGGCCGTGTAACAAAAGATACAGTCGTATATGAGCTAATCTCAAGTTATATGTGAAGAATGATATAGAAGGGCAAACTCCTCACAGCGGTTACGTCACGCTTTACTGTACAGATCAGGGGAAGTAACCGCTGCGAGGAGTTTGATAGAAGGGAACAAGTCCAAACAAGAATAAAGCAGCCCATCAATTTAAAAACGGCACACATTTTAATTTGTTCTGTTCTATATCATTTGCCGAGTCTCACATTCTTTGTTTAAATGCAATATTTTTGTAAACTTTTATATATACATTTATATTTGGAAATAAAGGCAAATCGCCAATAAAAATTGCTCTAAGAGTGGGTCGTTGATAAACAGAAGATCAAGTATACAGATTTTAGATGACATTTATTAAATATCAAAATTGGACTGAAAAAAGGCTACCATACCATTTAGGCATCTTATCAAAATTAAAAATTGACCGTGGCAACCAATGTCTGTGGCACCGTTAAGCTGCTAGTGCTTTGTGACGGCCTTATCAATAACACTTTCCAGACTGTACGTTTATTTAAAACAATAAAATGCGTCTGTGGCTTTCCATATTTTAACAAAACAAAATTCAAAATTGGACCAAACCAGGCAGGATATACCTTTCGGAAATCATTTCTTATTTTTCTAAATTGCTTAATTGTCTGTGGCTTACCGGCAGCTGGATCGATATATGAGTGATGGTAACATATGAGGCGGTTATATCGATATATCTGAGACATCTGGAAGAACTACATGACGAGATGAAGATGACCACTCTGAGGGGATGAGAAGTCCATGACCAAGCCTTTAAAATGTCGCATTCTCAAAGTAGGCATTACGGGGGGAGGTCAAAGAAGACATCTTCGAAGACCGAAGACGTGGAAATGTTCTTCTAGACCCACCAGATGAGGGAAGCAGTCCATGGCGGAGCTGAAAACTGGAAGGAGTGAACTTATCTTCCGTTTTGCTTGTCTGAGCTAGGCACCGAACCAAAAACACCTGTCCGAAGCACCATTGCTTGTCCGTGAGTCAGAATGTCAGGAAAACCTTACCCGTCCGCTTCTTGATCCTTTATTTTAGGCAGCAACACATTCTTTAACTAAAAAACATAATGCACACAATGGTCTCATTGGCATCCCGTGTATTTTTTCATTAATAAAATCTAAAACATTTGCATTTTATTTGCCTCATTCAGTGAATTACTGAATTCCAATCAAATAGGTCACCACTTTAGAATTATAACATACTTTAAGGTCTCAACCCGGTACGGAATTAGACCGAACCCATTGTAGTCTAGAAAGTAGTTCTTTAAAATTTTGAAATGGCCCAATTTAAGTCATCTCTAGTTAGATTGGTCATAATTAAAGTGTATTTATTGCATGTGTGTAGTTTTTGTGTGTTATATGATGACTTTAAAAGTTGTTTTTTGTGTATTCTCCAGGAACTAATTTGTTGGTGGAAGGATTAAAGATGTACTACCCACCAGCTGTTAGGAGTTTTTAAAGTGGTGAATTTAAAAAGTGTTACAACAGAATGAAGATTTCTGAAAAAAGTAGATGGCTAACCTATTATATTTTGGGCCTCATTGGACTTAGATAGTGTTAATGTTTAAAGTTGAAGACAGTATATAATTCATCAAGAACAGTGGAATCCAGAATTAAGCCTCAAATTTGACTGATTTACTATAGAACAAATAGTACGAAAATTCACCGGGCCGAGGCCTTAAGGGCATGACTGGTGACATGTCCGGGGTCCGTACTCGACAGCGAGAGCTGCTTTTTGTGCCCTTAGCCTACGGGCGGATGGATCCTCATTAAACATTAACAACATACATGTATACACACAGTAACAATACCCATCACAAAACATCCAAGTAAGTACGGGCCGTAAGTACTAACACAAGTAAGCGGAGCTTAATAGTAACTAAATTTATCAATATGAAACAATATTTATTGTGTTTTAAATGATTTTATTCATATGACTTTATTGTGGGGTCGTGTAGAGGGGTCAATGTGTTTTAGGTACTGACTGGGCTACGCGCGCGCCGCACCGGAACTAAATTGGGACTGTCTCCTTATATGCAACAGCATTAATTATCGTGAAGATGGCCTCTTCTGTGGCTTTATGGCGTAAGTACATGCAAAATCAAGTACATGAATTTACTTTTCTTTGGATTATTGATTTATCAAAGCACGGCTGTTTATTAGTCCAACTAATTGTACTGCGCGACGAGATATTGTGCTATTTTCGTGTCTGGGCAATATCTCGCCTCTACGTACAACATAAAAAGTACCTTTTCTGTGGTGAAATTTGCGCCGGGATTTTGAGCGCAAGCTTTGGACCGTGTAAAATCGTATTAGAATTCATATTTGAATAAATTTGTTACGATACCTTTAAAGATTATTCATTTCTACATCAATTTCATGTTTTATTTGTGAAAATCTTCCTAACATAAAGATTTTGATAGAAAAGTAAACACATGCACCATCAAAATAAAAGACATCGCCGCTAATGTCACGTGACAAATACACTGTTGATAACTACACTGGTGTGTATGCGGTACTGCGTTACTGAGAAACGACGAAACCCTCTTGGTAAAATATCAAGTTTAATGTTATATTTAAGACATTTATTTATGCAAAAATTAATAATTATGATAGGATGAAAATATTATTTTATTAAAGCAGATACACAACTTATTCGTTATTGTCAGAGCGTTCTTAGAAATATCAAAATCATTATTATCTTTTATAGAAAAGCTACTCTGTAAATGGACTCCTCACTAAACCGTTTCTTGTTTATAAAAAAAATATTTTGGTCAGCTTTCCAAGTAAATATAAGACATGGGACCTATTGGTATCTATAGATTTTTTCCACGATTATGATGGAAATATGGATATGATAAGAGCAGAAACATGAGGTTTATATGTTTAAACAGCAACGTACGGATTCCTTGCGCCTTTGCGACTACGAGAAAACACCATTCTAAGGAATTTAACAGTCTGTTATTTATAATCAGGTTGATTAACTATTAAACGATACTTTCAATGTTCAAAATAATTTTTATCAATAATAAAACGAGTAAGCTTCAAACGCGGTGCCTCGACATTATACATGTATGTGCGAAAACAAAATTCCACGTAAATTTCTTTTTTTATATCTTATCCACGCAGGCCCATAATTCTGGATAGTTTTCTCCAGAAAGCTTTCTGAAGATGTTTTCTAGAAAGAAAAAAACACACACAAACGAAGGTATGAAAATTGTTTTAAAATGACCGGGGTAGCAGAGAAAAAATACTCGGAAATTTATTTCATGAAACAGGTGCCCCGCCTTATTATGCTGTTGTTATTGTTTTTTGTTTTGTTTTGCAAAAGACTTTCATAATGTTGGTATACAGTAAATATTTATCCCATACAATTGACTTTTATGCTAAGAAATTATTTTCTTTTATAAAATACATGCATGGCGAGGTGAGATTTGAAGAATCAACGCGGTTATTTTACAATGTTATGTAAACAAAACGCTGCGCCGCTAATTTCTTTCACAGACACTTTGGAGCTTTAAAATCCAAATAAAATGTATATTTGTCAATACCAGCACATGTAATGATCATATATGTATATAAAACTAAGTATAAGCCAATTTTGAAAAAAAAATATATATTTCAAAGTCTAATATAATACACAAGATAAACATGTTCGCCGGAAAAAATCCGCACACAGACCTGCCGTCAAAAACACCATGTATTTTATTCTGTTTCCAATATTTTCACAAAATCCTTTGGTCCACCGACACAAAAGATATAAATCTTCAAGATGATGGTCAATTTTAAACTTCAACGGTAATATTAACAACGCAACTGGCAAAATAAAAAACGAGATTATCGCCGTTTTACTCCATCTACAAAATCTTTCGACAAATTCAAACGTGGCTCCATATACATTTTATTAACCAGGTTTTCCGAAGGAAAAAACTGGTTATTAGATTGAGGTATGTCGGCGGGCGGGCGGGCGGATGGGCGGACGGGCGGGCGGGCGTAAACAATTTCTTCTGTGCGCAACTCCTCCTACATTTCTCAACAGATTTTGACCAAACTTTCACAGAAGCTTTGTCATCAAGTGCCCTGGCGCATATTGTCGGGGTTTTGCGATTAGATAATATTTGACCTAATTATGGCCCTTTGTTTTTTTTCATTATATAGAATATATAGTGAACAATTTCTTCTGTGCGCAACTCCTCCTACATTTCTCAACGGATTTTGACCAAACTTTCACAGAAGCTTTGTCATCAAGTGCCCTGACACATATTGTCAGGGTTTTGCAATTGGTATATATTTGACCTAATTATGGCCCTTTGTTTTTTTTCATTATATAGAATATATAGTGAACAATTTCTTCTGTGCGCAACTCCTCCTACATTTCTCAACGGATTTTGACCAAACTTTCACAGAAGCTTTGTCATCAAGTGCCCTGGCGCATATTGTCGGGGTTTTGTGATTAGATAATATTTGACCTAATTATGGCCCTTTGTTTTTTTTCCTTATATAGAATATATAGTGAACAATTTCTACAGTGCACAACTTCTCCTACATTTCTCAACTGATTTTGACCAAACTTTTACAGAAGCTTTGTCAACAAGTGCCCTGGGGCATATTATCAGGGTTTTGTGATTGGATAATATTTGACCTTATTATGGCCCTTTGTTTTTTTTCCTTATACAGAATTGAACAAATTCTTCTGTGCTGAACTCTTCCTACATTTCTCAACGGATTTTGTTCAAACTTTCACAGAAGCTTTGTCATCAAGTGCCCTAGCACATATTGTCGGGGTTTTGTGATTGGATAATTTTTTACCTAATTATGGCCCTTTGTTTTTTTTTCCTTATACAGAATATATATAGTGAACACTTCTTCTGTGCGCAATTCTTCCTCCTACATTATTCATGTTTTACATTGCACATAGTTACATTGTTTGTTGCTTGTATTTGTATTTCAAATACAACATATTTATCTACAATGGTGATAATTGAAAACCTGGTTTCATGGCATTGCCATGTTTCTTGTTTGGATTTTAAAGGCGTTTTGAGGTTCACACCCCAAGCGTCTGTGATTTCTTTGATTCTTGTCCAATCTTATAAGATTTAAGGGTTATTCAACACTATTACTCATTTTAAACATACTATGATACAGATTGTTACTGCCCCAATATAAAAGGTGTTGCTTTGGAAAACGAACTAATAAAATCGGTAATAAATCACGGCGCCTCCTCAGTTCATTTTTCTATATTATTTTTTTTTTGAGTTTTTGATAAAGAACGAAAATTAAGATTTTAACCTTCCAGTAAATTAAGAAAGAAAAACAGAAAAAAGTTCCTAATAATTAAATGCAACAACTCAAAACTTAAAAAGTTGGCATATCTTGCGTAAATTCAAAGCGTATTGGTAAGCCGGGAAAATGTACTGAGGAAACTCGGGACCGTAACACATTTAAATTCTTAACATCGTTTAAACAACTTTCATAAATGTATTATAGAAAGAAATTTAAGCATAAAATTATCGTCTTTGAAATAAATCATCAAGTATATTTATAATTATAAATTGAAAAATAAATACATGTAACTAAGACAATCTAAAAATAACTTCTTCTCAATTTGAACCGTGTCAGCATGGAAAATTGTTTAACTGATTCCGGAAAGGAATCACGGCTCGAATTTAAAAAATCTAATTTATTTATTTAAAACTTAATCTTATAAATTTATAGTTGACACAAAGAAATTAAGTAAGGAAGAAACAGGACTGCGCATCAATTATTAATAGTGTCAACATTTCCGAAGTGTATATTGGCCAGCGTACCGGTGTCGGCGTTGTGGAATACATGTAGTTGACACATTTTAAAAATAAATATTAGGTTGAATATATTTTCTATACCGGGACAAAACTTTTCTGCAAAACTTTTCTGGAACATCGCTTAAACAACACGAAATATCCAGACCATTACGGCATGCTATGATAACAGTCTTTTATTACACGGATAAATGGTACATGTACACAGGTTCTTTCAGATACAGACAAACGAAAAATGGGTGCTCGGAGTAAAGAGTTTTATTTTTTTGAAAACAGTTGAGGAATGAAAAATTAACGCAAGAATTTACCATTTGAATTCTTTCATAGCGTAATGCACGTTTGAAAAACAAAACTTTCCTATAGGCAAGGATTTGCTGTTTTTTATACACAGCAAGTTGTGACTAACATAATTATACTAACATAGATAATACTACAGAGTGATGAAAATATACATTTTAATGAAATACAGTATTTTGTTTATCCTTAACCTTTAATAAACATATTTATAAAAAAGAGGACTAAATTAAAAGTTCCCCCGCATCATTTTAAAGATTTCTATCATGAATTACAAAAATATTTAAAGATAATTTTCTGGCGATTTATTTTATTGTAGCAATAAATATAATTAATAATAACATCATTTAAGAAAAAATTCCACTTTTTAATAGTTTTACATATTTTTTTAGCCACGCAAAAAAAAAATGACAACATTCACGCACGGTACCGAACAATATCGATTTTTAGCGTACATGTTACATTACTGTAGCAACATCACAATATGGCGGCGTTGTTACACAAATGAGATTCTGCCCCAGAACGAAAATATCTCAGAATCAAGCTTTGGCACGTCAATATATTTTGACTAGGCTGTTTATTACAGACGCGATCAAAGCATAAATGTACACTTTTTCATCCTTTCACGGTTCAGTAAATTCACTCGCAGTACAGGTGCGTAGCTTGTATGGAATGCCGGTAGGGACATGCCAATTTGCTTATTTGCCAATTGCTGAATTGCTTATTTGCTCATTGCTGTTTTGCTTATTTGCCAATATCTGATAGGCTTAATGACAAATATGCTTATTTGCCAATTGCTGAATTGCTAATTTGCTTATTTTTTAGCCGCTGGTTTACGTATTTGCTTTTTTGCCGATTGCTAATTTGCTTTTTGCAAAAGAAATAGTTTACACTGTGCCGGAAGTATATGGAAAATCTGACTACAGACAACCAGTTGAGTCAGATCTGTTAACTTTTACCAACAGTATTCTTGTACATTTAGTGTTTTTCCAAGAATACTGTTGGTCAATGAATTTAGTTGCAGTGGTGCCTAAGCAGATATATGTCTACAACTGATGGCTGACATGTCCTTGAGAACACAGACGCTTGGGGGTCAGATCCTGTACCCCAACGTGATACGTGCCCCTGTAAACACTCTATTAAAATATTTTAATATTTAAACACGAATTTGACATCGTTAAAAATGATTTTCAAACAATCTTTACATATACCGGTATGAAAAAATACCATATACCACCAAGTCTCAATAAAGTACTTTATGGTTTATCGTTGTAACAGATGTCCAATTAGTATTTAAATAAATATTAAAATAGTTTTGATATAGTGTTAACAGAGGCGTATCACGTTGGGGGCAGGATCTTACCCCCAGCGTCTGTGCTTGAGAATGGTTTATACGTATTGTGTTGCAGCTATAGATCTGTTTGTGCAGCTTAAGTCAGAGATTGATGGCATAATAAACACTTGATTGGTCATATATAATTGGAAATTATTGGATAAAGATTGAAAATAAAAGAACTTGAAAACAAAACTATTTCTTATTTTATGGCATATAAAATGTCGTTATTCTCAGGAGATTTGTCACGGAGGGCTTCATTTTAGTGGTAGGAACACATAGTATCACGAATGATACACTTGGTGCATGCTAAACACGGGTGTTTGTCTTTGCACTTAAGCAATAGGCTTCGTTTTTAGCTCTGTAAGATTTTGAGATCACTTATGTCTGTGTGTCCATCAACATTTTGCTTTTGTTCAATGTTTTTGGAAATTTGGTCACACTTTTCCATTTCTTCATGTTGAACATTTTACATGCTATCAGGTGACCATGACCATGATCATGACCTAGGGTATAATGGAATATTGAATATTGTGTATGCATGCTACCTAATGCTTATGTGAAGTTTACAGTTAGATATAAGCAATAGTAGCAGAGATATGACAGAAAAACAAAGGCTTCGTAGTACAATTCATTGGTGACCTTGACATTCAGTATATAACGGGGACAGCTTTCATGTATGCATGCTTGTAATTATGCAAAGTTTATGCAAAGTTGCAGTAAGCATAAATCAGCAAAGTAACAGAGATATGACAGAAAAACAAGTTACCAAGAAAACCAATGCCTTGGTGGGTAGAATAGCATCCCTATTCTCTGAATAGTGGAGCTAAAACTGAAACTCAAGATAATTAAAAAACAACTACTTTTTGAAACTGAATTTATATTTTTCGAAATTGAATAAAAAGTATCCATCTGTCTGTCTACCTATATTCAAGGTAATGATGGATTGATCATAATTTACACAAGTTATAATTAACAAAACTTTATCAACATAATAACATGATATAGGTTCATGAGCTTGAAATAAAGTCTACAAAGACTTGTTTTGTCATATCAAACAAGAACTTCGCGAGTCGGACGTGTCGCCTGACAATAGCATACAAATTTATGTATATAAGCAAATAAGCAATTGGCAAATAAGCAAATTGGCAAATCAGCAATTAGCAAATAAGCAAATTGGCAAATCAGCAATTAGCAAATAACCAAAATGGCAAATCAGCAATTAGCAAATAAGCAATTCAGTTGTTGGCAAATAAGCAAAGTGGCATGTCCCTACCGGCATTCCATAAGCTTGACTGTAATATGCGATTCGAGGATGGTTCGCGAAAATAGCTAAAAATTTCGCAATAGCGGAAGTAACCCTATAATTAATGGCCATGTGGTATCTTTCACCGTTACTTCCCGCTTAACCCCATCAAGAATGGTACTATCTTAATTGATTGCTGACAGATCTACATACTTAATATAAATTCAACAATCAGTTCAATTGTCCATTGTGTTTTCAATATTCCATTGTGTTATTATCGATATTTTTCAGGGACAATTTTTTGGAAATAGGGGGAAATGTAAATTAATCGGGATGCGGAATGTGACCGAATTTCGGCCGAAAAATGGTGAAATGAGGGCTTTGATCAGTGTCTTTCAAAAAGAAAGAAAACATATTTAGTATCTTGTTTTGAAGATCAGACTTTGTTATGCAAAATGTTAAATTATTTTTTTGCAAAAATGTCCTTTTTCACTTTCAGCTACATGTAATCCAGTATTAATCACGGACAGTCCTCATTTTGTAGAGGTAAAGTTTTTCATACCGGAATTAACTGTTCAAAAAACATTATTTGGAGGCGTTAAACCATGCAAGGCTGGTGAGACGGAGGTGAATGTTAATTTTGATACATGGTAAGTTAATTAGAAAGATAATTGTTTTCCAGCTTTTTTTCAAGCGGCGTTCAGCTTTTCTTGTATATCTATCATATAATTGTATAATAAAATATTTTATAATTATAATATAGTTCTGGCTTCCATATCTTTATATGTCGCTTTTATTTTGACGTTGTCACTGCGGTATACATACCGTACCCCGGATATTGCTCGATATTATGAGGACTTTAAACGGCGGACGAAGGTAAGTTTAGTGACGATATTTTCCAAACTAATGGCTATTTCATTTATTTCAACGGGTTTTATATATCTAGAGGTATTTTTGTAGCTCTAAAAGATGTTTAAGTATTACAGGTATTTGTAAAATTAATTAAACTACCCCTAAACGATCCGCTGCTCACTAGAAAATACTGACCATGATACTTTAGAATCGTTAGAAATCATTGTTACCAATATAAAAAAATTGAATCGAGCAATTTTTTATTCATAATCCAAGTATGCTTTGTCCAAATTTCAGACAAAAAGTGTGAAAAGTACAAAAAGATACCGGCCTAAAAAGATACAAGAAAGTGTACCGAGTATTGATTTTAAGTGGACAGAGAATTGCAAAATAGCCCAACTTTAGTGTACAGTGTATTGCAAAACAGAATGAGCATATTAAAATGGAAACTCGATATTTTTGTCTAATTTTCACGTCTGTTTATCGATTCCATTTCACTTTGCTGATAATGTACTGATTATATGATATTTATTAAAATATTTCTGATTCAACAATGGATTTTCAGTGTTATTACTGTTCTTTTCCTACGGGCAAATACAGAGATTTAATTTCCCATTTGATTGAAAATCACACTATATAATAATATGAAATAAAGTGTGTGCAGGGTCGGGAGCAGGGTAGAAACATCGAAATTGATGATAAAAATCTTGAAATACATGTCTCAAAAAACTGTGATCAGGGAGACCCATCTCTGAAAAGAAAAAGGATAACAAAACATATTTAGATGACAATAATAATAGGTTTTTACCTTAAGAAACATATCAACACAATTTGTAAAATATTGGCCCGAGTGCTTATGCCGTCCAAGCATGCCGGTATCGTCTTAACCTCATTGCGATCATTGAATTAGGCCTCTTGTTACAAGTTCAAACTGCTATGAAACTATAAAAAAATGCTTCAATACTGATCAAACTGGGCACAAATGTTGGCTGGGCCATAGCCTGTGGAATAACATGCTCAATTTTAAATTTCCAGTTACCATGGCAACTGGGGGACGTCTTAAAATTGCCAAAAATCTCTATTTTGCGTTGTTTTTCCCATCAAAACTGATTTCAAGGTGCAGCAACTTTTCAATTGATTGAGATAAAGTCTAAGATTTTCGGCGTTGATTATACACGGTACCTTTAAATCGACCTGAGACCATTTTAGCCCCCAACCCCCACAAGTCCCAAATCTTCTCAGCGATTAGAGGGGCTAATGCTCCACTTCAAACCCAAAAACAGAAGGGGGCAGAGGGGTGGGATGTAAAGCCTTCTTAACACGCCTTTATGAGATAAAAAGGTTATAAGGAACATAACCTTTTTATTGCATCTGCTGCCCTTTATCATAATCTTATCAAAATCCATTATTCTTTTTTTTAGCTATACCCGCTCGGCAGTCATACGGTAACTCATTGCTATTGACGTTACAAATTTCACGTGCAGACGTTGCTAGAGTGCAGGTGCAAAATGACCGAAAGTTACCTTTATATGGATTTTAGGCTTAGTAGGAAGTCGGTTGATTTTAGATATTGAATACCGTCTAATATTGACAATCTTGAGGCAGCATTAATGCACTTTGGATGCATTTTTTTACTATTTAAAGTAAGATATGCAATAACCATTAACAAATTCTGGAAATGTTGATCCTTCGATAGCAACGAGAACTTTTTAAAAACAGAAAATTGCTGAGATTTTTCATGAGCAGGAATGAAAATCTGGATTATTCGCAGATGTTTCCAGTAAAGTACCTCCGAACTCTGCACATATAGTGTAAATAAGTATACTGGGCAGGAACCAGTTTCCGGACAGAATTCGAGTCTTTTTAATTGTCTATTTTTTTATAATAAAGATGTATTAGTAAAACTAACATATCAAAAACCTGAGCTCTAACTACGTCCAATAACACAATTAATACTGCCTGGTGACGTAAGCAATGTACAAACTGAAGGGTTAAATTAGGTCATCAAAAGTGTAAATTGTTCACTCTTGCAGAACCAGTTTCCGGACATATATTAAGCTGCTATTTATATATGTTTTAACTGATAATTACTCTAATATAACAACAAATTTCTTCGCACATATTAGCTTTCTTATATAATTAAGCTGATTTACTGAAAAATGTTTATGATAGGAAAAATAACGATCACGTGATGGGTCTCGAAATGACTGAAAAGTGAAACAGATATTTTTGTGTGTACAGCAGCAACGAAGTGCGAAAGTGGAGTAAACCTAGCTAAACACCGTTTCCCGATACGTTACAGATTTAGCTCTGGGGGTACACCCAATGAACTTCAAATGAAGTACATTGTGCATTAATTGCTACCCCAAATTATATCCCGAAATAAACAAAATATTGCGCATGCGCAGAACAAATTACATGCCCCAAAGGGATATAAGGCTGTTTTTAAAACACAGGTAAGATATCCTCACGAAATTTTAATGATGTATCAACTTGGAAGGAAGTTTATTTTCTCAAACAATCAAACCAAGCATCTTCATGACATATAATACCGATCGTCATCGATAAAGCCAAAATTAAGCTGTTATAATACTTGTCCGGAAACTGGTATTGTCCGGAAACTGGTTCCTGCCCAGTACACAATAAGAAATATTTAAAATTAAATGTAGGATTTACTCTATATTGATATTACACTAAAAAGCAATACTCGTGACACCGGCTCAATACTCGGTACACTGACTTATGTGTATTTATTCTCAAAATGCACTGTCATCTGAGGTTCTATTGTTGATTGAAGATTTACAACATAAACATTATCACCATTATCACATTTCACTCGATTCAACTTTTTCTTTTAAGGAAGTATATTCACGAAAACATCAAATTTGACTGATCCGAGCTCATTTATCACGTGAGCAAAGAGACGAATTTTACCTCCTAATTATATTTCAAAGCTTTTTCTCAACATTTTTTGGGTTTTCAGTAACTAGAGAAATTATCGAAGTATTTGTTTTTCTATAAAATTTATATCAAACCAATTCAAAATGATGAAATATCGTCAATGAACTAACCTGTTTGTTTTCTTCGTTCAAAGTCGCGAAATGGGATGAAAGTCCTCATAATATCGAGCAATATCCGGGGTACGGTATACCGCAGTGGTTGTGCGACAGTAAACAGGTCTAGCAGTACTATAAAACATGTTCGCTGAAGTCTCTTTAAATCATAAAATTATCAATTAAAAAGAATTCAGATGGGAAATGAAATTTTTCGTCGATAAGATACATAAATAATAAGGAATTTTACCCCAAGATATCTCTTATTTTCCGTGGAGCGTTATAAAATAGCTCTCGGAACTCTTGTTGAAGAAGGCTTAATAGTATATGTGATATGATTCACTTTTCCAACATGTAAATATTGAAGTACTTAGTTTGTTCCAACAATTCAGTGAATCGTTTTCCAACAAAAATAAAAGCTGAAGGCCGCTTTAACTGTTTGGAATGTTGCTTGTTGCTGTTTTTTTTTCAAAACTGAACTGAATTTTGAAAAACTTATGCCCAGAAGTTATTTTTTCAATTCAACAGTTTCCCAATATAGGTTTTAAGGATATTTTTTTTTAAACCCTTTCCAAATAAAAAAAAAAACAAAAGAAATGACATTAAATTTTTAAATAAAACAAAGGCCCAGTTTTTTTTATAAACCAGCAACCCGGGCTGCCCACATGGGACACAAGAATTTTTCTTACTTGATGGTTGAATTTATTTGGGTTTTCCCGCCTAAAAATTGTGCTTTAGATATTTTTTTCTGCCTTTTTCCTTTTTTTTTTTTTAAAATCATTTTTTTAAGGAGACCCTTTGTAAATTTAAATTAAAATATTTTTTCAGATATTGTATAATATGTAGTTTTAATTGGGATTAGCGGGGAACCCAAATGTAAACCTTTTTTCAAAATTCCGATGCTTTTTGGGTTAATAACATCCGTAATCTTATGAAAAATTGTTAACATATTTGCTATCTTGGCTTTTAAGTCATACAGAGACTTTAAGGTCATATTGCGACTTTACACTTTTACCATGAGAGGAAGACTTCAGGTGCCCCTCTGGGCATTATTTTAGTCACGGGTGGCACCTGATAGAAAGGCTTTAGGAACCATAAGACTCCACTTGACCAATATTGTAATTATTTGATACACCTATATACGCCTTGCATAAAACTAATGAAGAGTCACTCGATTCAAGTCATTTGAAGCTAAAAAAACATCAATTTCTCATTGTAATTATAAAAAAATTCTTACATTTGCCTATTTGTAGTCTTTTAATTTTCGTAGTAAATTGCATCAAATATATTTTACCGACTGACTTCTCTTGTTATATATATGTTCAGGTTTTTCTTATTAGTACAAATGAATTAAAAAATATGTTATTTTTTTAGGGGATTTCAATTTAAATGCAATTAGTTAATGAAAAATTTTAATGTTAACGACAAACCTACAAATACAGTCAAAAAATTTACAGGAAAATACATCCGGAAAAATTTTAGGGGTTAAAAGGAAAGGGTGAATCCCCATACTTTTGAAAATTTGTAATTTTTTTGACATGTAGTAATACCATTGTATTGTTTGTGCTTTGAACATTTTGATGTTTAGACCAGGCATTGTCTTGCCAATAATAATAAAAATAGATCTGTGATATAACAGGGGGGCAGTGGGAATTTGTTAATTTTTTTTTTAAATATTTTGCTGTAAAAACATATACAAGACGTCACATATGACTGACTTTACCTTAGTTTTGCCATCTCAGTACGTATAACAACGTTATTGCCACATATTTTTTTTATTATTCCATATCAAATTAAAACTAGCCACAAGAACAGACGATACATAAACTGTGTGTTGTTTGTTTCTTTCAGTACAAAAAGGACTTTGTTACTTTACATCTAGAAAAACAAGAGACTTTGCCATGGACAACTTTTATTGAATCAGGTATACATTTTGTATTCGTAGTTCACATGAGCACAAAGTGCTGAGAGGAGTGTTTTGATGATAGCATGTTGACCGCTTTGCTTCATCTTAAATACTAATAAAGTTATGATATTGTAACACACCTTGTTGAGTTCTACAAGTCACACTGATATTTTCGTCACAAGGTCAAAGAAACTGGCCTTTTAAATTGATATCATACCCATCTAAGTGCATATAGTGAGTGAACTGGTGAATGTCGAAATAAGTTAATATTTTGCGGTTATTTATTTAATTTTTATAAGATACTTTGTGTGAACAATGAATAACTCACGTGGCCCCAAGGTAATTTCGTTATATATCCATCGAAAATAACCGATAAGCTCAATTTATAAAAAGAGTGGGACATTCTTTTCATATTTTCCAATATCAACTGTTTGTTTAACAGTTAATCATTTGAAGTATTATGGTCAATTCAGCTCAACCCGACAATGAAAAAATGACCATAATGTCACTTAAGGTAAATTTTCTCGGTAACCCTTATTACTTGGCTTTCCTGTTCACAATCATCCTGCCATGCATTAGACTTTTTGGCCTGACTAACACTTTTGTAAAGGTTATTTTCTAAAGTAAACACAATAATTCTCTTTAAACTAACAATATGTGTTCACGAAAAAAAAAACTGGAATAAATTTTTAAAAGGCAAATAATGAAGACTATTTTTGCTATCTCCTTTTCATTTCAAAAGCATAGTTAAGTAACAAATAATAATTATATTATTCGTATTGTATGGATATATTTTTGTATGCTCATCACTTGTTCAATGCCACCATTGACCGTTGTCTTTCAATGAAAGTTTACTGACATAAAATTGGTAGGGCCTTGTTAAAGCTATGTTACCTTCTTAGGGTAAAATTGAATTAATTTTCGATGTGTTTTTAGCATGGCATTTTATTGTCTTTCACTTAATTAGGTCAGATAATTTTTGGTTATGTTAGCCTAATTATGGAGCTAACCGAGTTGAAAAAAAAAAGTAAAAAAAGATTAATTTTAATTGGACTTTGATTTAGGTTAGAAATGAATGACAACGAAATCAGTTTTAGCATCATTTGGTGGACCATCCTAAAGTTTAAGTAAAAGTAGATTGCGTGTTCTCTACCGATAGATAGATAGATAAACATTTGCACGCCTTTTTTTAATTTATATGGTATAAACTCTATATAATGTATATTACACATATAACTTGTCACATTTTTAAATGATTTTTGATATTGACGTTTTTCTAAATACATTTCTAAATACATATTCAATAAGAAAGGTCCCCAAACACGGCTTAATTCGAAAGGTTTCAGTCTGTTATATTGAGCCTGTTCATAAATAAAGTTGAAAGTTTTGTTTTTAAAAATGAAGTAATTCACTGTCTATTATAGGCTTAGACCAATCAGCTAAAGACCCCGACTTTGATAATGACCAGGCACCAGAAGAGTATTCCTCTTTTGCACATGCAGGCTATGATTACATTACGGACTATCTTAATGCATTAAATAACGGTAAAGAAGAAGACACAACCATAAGACTTATGATAATTGGATGCTTCGGTCAAGGTAAAACCACGCTAGCCAGAAGGTTAATGTCGCATGACTTAGATGGAGTACAAAGTACAAATGGCATAGACATTTATAACGTTACATGCCAACAGGATGAAAATGTTTGGAACAGTTTAACAGAGGAAGATTCTTATGGACACACTATGAAAAGACTGGCTCAGATAAGTATGACACAAGCTGACGATACAAAAACTGAAAATGATGACAATGCGTTAGATGGTGCAATTTCCACCAGTTCACAAGTTATTTATTCTAGAACCACACCCACTCCTAGTTCTAAACCAGTTTTGACAAAGGATGAAAAATTATCAATTTTTTGGGGAGATTTTATGGATGATCCAAGGCTAAACGACAGCCTATCACTTTTTGAGCAATTTAAACAAGAAATTTAAAAAAAAGCAAAAAAATATTGTGAAAAAAAACAAAAAAATTCACTTTGGGGGTTTTTGGGGGTCAAAATTTTTTTTTTTACGCAACTCCCCCCCGAAATTTTTTCCCCCTTCCGGGGAAAACCAAATTTATTTTTTTAGTATTTGACTTCATAAAAACATTAACCCCCCCCCATTATTTATTTTTGACTATCCAGGCGGTACGCATCCAGTTTTGAATCAATGGAAAAAATTTAATTTGAAAATTTTTTGGGGCACTCAGTAAAAATCATATGGGCGGCAACAAAGAGTTTTTATCAACCACAAAATTTTTTTTAGTTTGGGAACGCTAAAGATGGGGTCAAGGAAAGAAGGGGAAAGCTGAAAGACTTTTTTTAATTTTATCAGAGAAAAAGTTTATTTGGGCGTCAAAAAGAATCATAATTACCCCCGAATGTTTTGCTATAGCAGGCAAAGATCTAACAGATGGTAAAGTTAATCGCCTTCGGGAAACAATTGTAGATATAGGGAGGAAGAAAACGGAAATGCTACCTGCCAGCTGGCTGCTTCTTGAGTATTTATTACGGCAAAGACAAAATATTATAAGATTTGAGGAGGTGATGAAATTGAATAAAGATTACGGGTCTCCGATTGGTTCAAAACATGAAATGAAATCATTTCTAAAATTCCATCATGCCAGAGGAACATTCATTTACTTTGATGAAGGCGAATTGGCTGAATTTGTTGTCCTGAAGCCTTCGTTCATAGTTGATGCTTTCAAATGCATCCTCACATCTGGTAAGTTTTGCAGAAAGGACACAGCTCTGCGACCTTTGTGGCAAAAGCTTACAACAAGGGCTATTTTAGACCCGGGTCTTTTGCAGTCTGTCTGGAGTAATGATGGCAATAAGGATTTCATTCAGTTTAAAGATGTTCTTCTGGCTATTTTGAAAAGACATAAGATCATTTCTGAGGCACTAAAGTTTGATGATAACACTGCGGAGTTGTCATCACTTGGCTACTACATAGTTCCTAGTTTCCTGAGAAAGGCGAAACAAGATGAAATAGAGATTTTCGTTGGGAAAAGACGTTCCACCACAGTTTCACTAGTTTTTATATTTGACAATGAAGCAGTTGTTACAACAGTATTTCAAAGAATTACAGGTGCAGCGGTTGGAAGTTGGTCAGTCCTTGAACTGAATGGAAGTAGTTTGCTGTTTGAGAATGCAGGTGTGTACAGGATTAATCAGAGGCATGCAGGTGTGATTACTTATGCTGAAAATAAGCTAGAATTGTTGGTAGCTCCTATGTGCATCGAAGAAAACATACAAGCTGAAGTGGCCGATTTTTTTCGAAGATTTGTTGAAAATGTGATACTAAATGAATTTCTGAAGCTTCGGAGTTCTGAAGAAATAGATGAAATACCATTTAAAGTGGCAGTTAGATGCCAACACCAACTACATAATTGCAAAGGAAGTAAAGCATTATATGACTTAGGAAATTTGAAGAAGCAGTCAGAGAAAAAAGTATGTTGTCCAGACAATGTCGGTCATGAAAGTATTGACATTGACCACATCTTACATGAATGGTATGGGCAAAATATAGTTGTTGCAGACGTACCAAAACGTACGCTCACAAGAAAAGAACATGCAGTACTGTCCACTGCTATTGGATCTGAATGGAGGATTCTTGGATCACTGCTAGGAGTCAATGAAATAACTCTACAACAGATAGAGCTTGACTATCATAGAACGTCTATGAGGATTTATGAGATGCTCGGATCATGGGAAAAAGAGAAGGAGGAGAAGGCTTCTTTGGATGTTTTTGTAAAAGAAATTAACAAACTTCCACCTAACACAGTCAGAATGGATGTGATAAGAAATCTGATAAATGATATTTACAAATAAAAGACATGTTTCTGTTTGAAGATCAAACCAAACATTCGCTCTAATGCAATGGGATGTTGTGTGTTTGTTTTTACTTCTATCACCAAGGTTAATCATAAACTTTGCAAATTTGTATGTTTCTTGAATTGACATTTCCTTTTATAGATATGAGTCTATTAGTCGCTAAGCATGTCTGTGTATCTGGCGGTCAAAATGTTGTTAAGTGACAGTTTAAGTATCATTATTATTTTAATATTATAAGAAGAAAAATAAAAAGTAAAATCGTTCATGAAGTGTCCTTGTAAAATGTTTGTAAAATGAAACAGATGTTGTTAAGACCAGAGCTCGAGTTTGACTGCTGGCTGGTAACAGAGAGACACACAAAGCAATTTAAACATAATAACAAGGCTAGCTTTTAAAAAAGCTAGTAGCGACTCGCTTCGTAATTTTTTTCAAGGGGTGTGTTTAAATGTAAAAATGACAGCTCTGTTAGCTGAAGAGACTTCAGCGAACATCAAAATAAAAGTGAAGTCAACACTGGCCCGGTGCCCGATGGCCAGTGTATATAAGTTCAGGCCAGTGTAAATTTAAGAAAATTTTGTTAATTATTTAGTAGAATAAATTCAAAACTGGAATTCGGGCCAGTAAATTCAAAATCTTAAACTCATTGACTGAAAGTGACATATAAAGTTCTCTCAGTTTAACCAAGATGAGTATGAGTATATATGAAGGTGCATGTAAACAGATTGAATGAAGAACCTATGTCTATGCACATTTACTATATGGCCTGTTGACCTTGACCACAAAATGTTAGATAGGTAGATTTCATAAAGATGTCTCTTTATACAAAATTAAGTTGTAATACATGTATGTTATTTAGTATTGGAATGAGAGGCACAAGTCCTAAAGTAAACACAAGTTGTCAATCAATTCAGCCAGAAAAGCCGGGATCCTATTAAAAAATATAGGGATCCCGGAAATTGACCAGTCTAAGAAGATGTTTTTCAGATAAGCCGGGATCCTATTAAAACATATAGGGATACCGGGAATTGACCAGTTCAAGAATATAGTTTTCAGAAAAGCCGGGATCGTATTAAAATTTAAATAGATCTCACGGATTGGCCAGTTCAAGTATATAGTTTTCAGAAAAGCTGGGATCGTTTTAAAATATATAGGGATCCCGGGATTTGACCAATTCAAGAAAATAGTCTTTGATTTTTCCAATTAATTAGGCATATAATTATAA
The DNA here is from genome assembly GCF_026571515.1 of Ruditapes philippinarum. Lineage (NCBI taxonomy): Eukaryota > Metazoa > Mollusca > Bivalvia > Venerida > Veneridae > Ruditapes > Ruditapes philippinarum. The sequence goes on from NW_026852998.1 coordinate 118,188, forward strand.
GTATTGTGATTTCCGCATTTTAAGTTTGTTAATAAATAGCTCTAAATATATCTATATTATAAGTTAAATTAATTTAACGTTCATTATATACAATAAAAAAATTAACGTTTAATGGCCTTTCATTACGACAACAATCAACACAAATATAGTTCATTAGGTTTTTCCTCCTTATCTTATACGATCCCGGATCCCGGGCGTCCCGGATCCCGGCCAGTAAATACATACACTAAATACCGGAAAGGATAAAATGACCGGAAAAAAGGAAAAATATAAAATGCACAGAACCAGATGTACACTTATGTTAATTAACCAAACGAAAACTTACTACAGAGAAAACAGGTGAAATCGCTAAATCAGAAGTCAGTGTAAATATGATTTATTGAAAAGAATTCATAAAGACAAACATTTTAATCATCATTATATCTTTGCGCTCAAAACAATACTTGCTGATTTTTAAAAATGGCGTGAAAATTGAAGGTTTTTTGACGGTTTGTAAGATTAAATTTGATTGGCTAAATAATTTTGGATCCTAGCCCTGATAGATAAATTTTGTAGAAAGCTGGAAGCCAAGCTTCGATTAAATTTTTGGATAGCTTCGGAGTTTTAGGTTGTTTCTCAGTAAAATCCTACCGTAATACCGGCTCGCCGTGGCGAGCCGGCAATTAAAGGGAAGTAACAGAATTACAAACTTGAAGGGTTACTAAATGAGACCATGACACATACTGACTAGTGAATGCAAATGATTCATATCATGGTATGTTGTAGTGGACAAAAGAAAATCAGAACGATTTTGGCTCTAAAATCGTGAACAAAGTTAATAAATTAATTGAGACTTAATTACAAAAAAGATCTTGTTGAAATATTAGTAGAATGTTTATTAATTTGAAAATGTCAGAAAAAGGGCGGCCATAGAACATTTCCATGTGAAAAGAATATCACTCAAATACATACATGAACAAATTACGGTCTATACAATTTATGAATAAATAAGCACATGAATTATATACGAAAGCCTAAATGTATAAGAAATAAATAAGAAAGGCTTTATAACGCGAATCAAAAGGCGTAATTACGCGAAACAAAAGGCGAAATACATGTAATGCGAATAAAGGTGTAATAACACGAATTGATTGTAAGAATTTAAGACAATTAAGTTGTGAGTAGATTCTTTAGTAATTCCTACAAATCATGATGATAATATATTGGTGATGATAATAATGATGATGAATAAAACGTAATAATATTTCAATCTAATATTGATTTTTCCCCTTTAACTAGTGTTCAAATGACCTTTGCCTTTCAGAAAAAAAGCTAGTATGAGCCAACGTCATTTTTCGCTGACGTTGTCCACGAGTTTGACCGTACACCAGATATAGACTACATTTTGAATCTCTTGTTTTGAAATAATCTCGTATTAAAGATAACACTTAAAAGCTGCGGTGACTGATCTTAAAATCTAATCACACGATTTAATTAGGACACAGCACCTTCCCTTTGTATAAAGTAAATAAAAATACGTTATCATTGGTTGATATTGAAATATATGTACATATATATATCGTCGTGGTTTCTTACTATAGTGATTTTAAACGGTTGTGAAACACGCAAAGGAGGGCCACTAAATGTAAGTATATTGTTGTGTACTTGTTTTAGATGTAAACGATTTTGATTCAACTTATAAACAGGAAACTAAAGATATTATTCTCGAATTGTAATGTAAAATGACACGTGAAACTTAATTTTCTTCATCAACTGTTAACAATGAAACACACGAGTAAATTAGTATGCGGCTCCTGAATTGTTCCGTTATTATATGTATGTAGACCTAATAGTATTATAGTTGAAGTTGTACAGGGCTGCATTTTTACGGTAAATCCTAAGTGTATCCCAAGTCCAAAAACATATTACCAACTATAGGACTAATTTGAGACTGTTTAAATTAATATATTTATCTTTAGTCAAAATCTTACACTTCGTTTAAAATATTCTCATGAGAAAGTTAAGAACTACATACTATGACACGCGTTTTAATTAGCAATGTGTTAATGTTTATCTGCATTGCTATTCAGAAATTGAAGAAGTCTTCACATATGAATCATAAGTTAGGACATTTTCCGTGAAATTGCAAAATTGTCCCGATTTTTGTCTTAAGACTGATTATACTCGTACAATGAGGACTTTTAATGAAGCACAACCCTGTGTATTACCAACTTTCAGTACCAAAATAGAGCATCAATTGTTACCTGTCCAACAATAATTTTTAAACCATAGGGATGCGGACATCGATAGCACATGTCATTGTTTTTTTATATTTATCCTAAATTAATCATATGAAAAAGCATAGTAATACAGTGGAGCCTTGCTAATCCGAACCCTTCTAATCCGGAATCCTTTCTTATCCGAACGAAGTGTCCAATCCCGATTTTATTTGTTCTATTTTCAATAGTAAAAAACCTTTCGGATCCGGAACCTGTCTACTCCGAATTCCGGACGATTTTTTCAATTTTTGTTCTTATTTTACTATAAAATTTACCTCTCGGATCCGAACAGATTTTTCCAAATGTCACACCTTCATTCAAAATAACAAATAATCGCACATCTTGCAGGTGTTAACATACACCAAACTGATAAGAGTAAAAAATATTTTGCTTGATTAATGGGTGAAACGTATGATCTGCAAAGGTGTGAAAATTACACTTAGCTTGCCTTGATATCTTCTATAATTGCTTAATTGATTGTTTTTAGTCAGCTTCTATATATATTTTGATATAATGCAATAGAAATATCTTTTAATCCTTTGTATTGGATTCAATGTTACGTGATTAAGTAATGCAAATTAATGGAAACTGTCTGTGAATTCGGATAGTCGCTGAATCGGATAAGAGTAAACAACAATTGACAAATGCTGGTCCGAATATCTAATCATGTCTCGGCCTCCTGTTTAACATCGTAGGTTAACTTACCCTTGATGACATAATATTTTTGCTTATTTATTTATTTTTATTCTTTATTTTTGTATTCACATGTATTAAAATGAACGATAAGAGACTGCAAAAATAAAATATCTAAATTGCAATTTCAAATGCATTCCAGTTTTCTTTCCTTCAACTATTTTGCAAATAACATGAAAAAAACATGTAAAAAACCCTTCTTATTGGGAAACCTTTCTAATCCGGAAACCTTTCTAATCCGAACTTTTCTTCTGGTCCGGACGAGTTCGGATTAGACAGGTTCCACTGTATATATAAATACATTGTATCTTAACATTTAATCAATATACATATGCATGCGTTTTTATTGTCGCGCTATTACTGAAAAATAAATTACTCTAGTATTTCATACAAAGGGTAACATTGTCAAAATGAAATGGAGATTAAGAAACTTCGTGTATATATAAAGTTTCTTTTTAAAAAATAGTTGTAGATTATGAACAAATAATTACACATGATATAATCATTCCTAACAGTGTAGTTATCACAATGAGCGAGAAGCAGCCCATCATCAGCTCGCAGCCGGACGGGTACCAGAAGGGACCTGTTGTAATGGTACAGCCAGAGTTTGGTTCCGTGCAGGGCAAGATTATCATTCCCATGACCGGAAACAGGGAGTGGTCATCCGGCCTCTTTGATTGTACACAAGATGTAACTAATTGTACGTTTTCTGTTGTTGTTTTAACATAAGTAGACCTTAGAATGCTTTCTCTTTTCTTTTAAAATATATTTTGTTGATTATAGAGTAACTAAAACATACTATATATATTAATTCATGTTTATATTAAACAGTCGCCATATTTAGATTAACGTTTATTAATTTTCGACATCACAAGAAATATCTTTGCTTACTAAATGTTATGTTATCGAAAGAGCATCTGATTAGTACGAGAGGGGGTAGCCCCAGAGTTTTAATCAAATTGCCGAGTGTTTCGGTGTTCTTTCTTTTTTGTATCATAGTCAACATAAAGACACGTTCCCTAGCTGTTGTCACAATATGAAATCCCAGAAAAAAGTAACCAATGAACGAGCATCTGGATATGATATTGCTATCACTTTCCCGTTCTCTGCCGTCACAATAAGTAAACCCCAGCAAAAATGAGTCAATCCATTGACACGCTCTGGAGTGCAGGTACCTAATACCTGCACTTCAGTTAACGCACTGTGCGTGTTTATGTATACTTTTTAACTCTGACACATTTTCAACAGAAAGGTCCCCAAACTATGATACAAGAATAATTTACTCTCTTTCTGGTTTGCTGTTACGTCATTCCTCAACTGCGTGCCTCTTTTGGAAGTAAAATTTTAAAATCGGCATGTGTAGAAGAAAAAAAATACAAAATGTAATGGACGACAATTGCATTTCAGGTGTAATGGTAGCGTGTTTTGGGCCGTGTGTGCAGTGCCAATTATCATCACGTATGGGCGAGATTCTATGTGCTCCCGTGTGCATTCCCGGAGCTATGATTGCCCTTAGACAGAGACTTCGTACTCTTGGTGGAATACAGGTTTGTTAAACAAAACACAGACATAGATAAAATAAAACAAGCATTGTCCTCGTTTTGCTTTTATATAAGACCGACATTTAATTTTAATACAATATTTATCTAATCAACAATGTAAACTGTCATACTAATTTTATATGATCTAATCTGGTGTGATTTTTTTCCAGGGTTCTCTATGTCATGACTGCCTTGTGTTAAATTTCTGTGGCGCATGCGCAGTGTGTCAAATGAAGAGAGAGATGGATGCAATGGGAATTGTATAGATGTCCTGTAAACGTTGTCCAAGACTGGCCAATGCATTGTGTTATGCGATCGTGTTTCATCAAGTGCTGGTCATTAATACTAAAACTGTTTAACAAAGCATAATATTGTGTGCAAAATCATTTTACATCCTTTTGAACATTTTGTCTTTTTGCAAACTTTTACTTTATGTGAAAAAGATACTTGCTGTCTGTCAATCATAACAATAAATCATTGTCTTCAATTATCATTTTATGTTATCAGTCAAAAAATGTTAAAATAAATAACCATAGGTCACTTAATTATCTATATTTATGTCCCAAACAACGAGGGAGTGTATCTACATATTAGAAATCATATGATAAAACCCCATTAAAAACCAAAGATGATTTCTTTTATAAAATACAGGTAAGAAGTGTTACAGCAAGGTAGCTGGTCAGATATTGTTAGACATATTCAATTTTATATTGAGCTTTGCTGAATTGCTTTGTTGTTAAGGGATTACCACAGGCTGGTAACTGGTTATATATGAACACAGTCCAGGAAAAGTTGATGAAAAAGCGAAACTTGATTAAACACTTTGAGGTCATGACAAATAGAATTTGACTCAAGGCATGAAGTACAGCAAAGAGGGGATCATGTATTCTTCTATGGTATTGTCAATTGGACAATGATGTATCTTACGGATGAGACATATCCTAAGCATCAACTGTTCTTGTTCAGTTAGTCAGCCGAGATTTAGATATTGCATCATGTCAACACTATGAATCATAATTATCTAACTCTTATAAACATGAAGACAATGGTACAAATATATAAGCTCTGGGATTTATCAGAGGAAGCTTTCTTTTTAAGACTTTCACTAGTTTTGAAACAGGAGACCCTTAGGGTTGAACCAATTTTGACCTCTGGAACACGATTTATATTGTTCAGTTGACATATCAGGTACCTTAGCTCTAGGTGTTGTATGCAACTTGACTTTTTTAAACAATCTTTAAATCCATATAATATTCAACCGTATGGTCATTTTCCTTAGGAGCTTCTGTTCAATACCACAAAGCAGTTCTTTATACCATATATTTAAGGTCAAGCTTCTATTTCATTCTTAAAATATTTTTAAAGGGAAACCCAAAATCAGAAACAATGTTTTAAAACCACTTTTTAAGGGGATCTTTCCTGTCCAAACGGGGGTTAATTTTTGATTTTTAAAACCCTTTCCATGCTAAAATTTCCAAAAATTTTTATCTTTTCAATCTAAACCTAAATTTTTCATCTTTTGTTGAAAAATTTTTCAAAATATGTAGGTAGTGAATACCCAACAGACAAAGAGCAGACCATGTACACACCTCAAAGTTGTACCAGCTTATCTTGGTCTGTTCTGCTTGCATACATGTAGGTAGCATTTGTTGCCGCAAGCAGACAAAGGGTTTAAGGAATTGTTTACAATAATCATTACAACAGATAACTGGTAGCTAGAGAGATGTCAATCTTAACCTGTATTTCAAGTGTGCACATGAGATTTGGATAAATTTGTAAACTACTGACAGGCAACATGACCTTGATATTTTACTATTTTTTATCCCAGATGATCAATATACAAACATTGACTTTGACTTGCCATGCCAACATTTTGACCATGTTTCACCTTAACTTTTGGATAGAAAGTGAATAACTTAAAGAGAATCGGCTGTTTAGTTGTGAACAGCTTATGGGCACTAAATGATCAAAGCAGTATTTCACTTATTTCTCAGGCAGCTAGCAGTCACCAAATTTATTGTGCTTCATCAACCAAATACTTTGTATCTAAATTGCAGATCACATTATCAAATCAATTAAATCTTATCACCCTAAGTATCTTAAATGGACTTGTCCATCTTTCAATCTTATTATCTGGACAAAACCATTCCTCAGTTTCATGGAAAATATTAAAATTTATTGTGAGAAGACATCAAAGCAGACCATAATTTGACAGCAGGGGCATGCCAGCTGGTCTTGGTCTGAACTGGTTACTTGGGTAGATTCAGTTGAAACTAGCTGACAAAAGTTAAATTATACGCAGTATTTTATAGATATATATT